>NW_026090070.1:0-49263 GCF_024586455.1 Bactrocera neohumeralis | reverse complement strand
GAACTTTCCTTTGATGAAGATCTTGCAACTATGAGGTCCAAAGTACGGCACCATTTCTTCGTCAATTGACAAGTTGAGTGAGAATATTCCAAACTGCATATTTTTTTGGTTCATTACCTACAAAATAGGACGCAATTTAGCGAATTTATCATTTTTATCCAGATCCGCATTATCACATAGATGAATGTTTTCCTTTATAGAGTCAAATTTGTTCCAACTCATACAATTTCTTACAATTGATACATTTTTGTCTTCATCTTTTGACGAGTACTATTTCGTTGCTGGTAAAGAATGATAGCCAGATATACCAAAAAATATTTTGAGATCTGCTACCATGAGGATAAATAAATTACGGTTATGGTCACGAGCATATTTTTCCGAGAAACATACAATCTGTTCCCATACTTCACCACTAAAAAATAGTGAAAATACTGCAGAAGGTGTTTTTCCACCTACACGTTCTTCAATATTTTGTGTCAATGCTGTTTCATCACTTGTAGCACAATTCATATAGGTCGGATGTTCTTTTTTCCAGTCTGGAACACATTTTGGTGACCTCTTTGACAGGCTTGGCTTCTTCGATGTTGAAGGACCGAGCTCACTTTCGTGTTTTCATTCTCTGCGGGTAAATCGGTGTGTATTTCATACTATGTTCCAGCGATATCACTGGACACAATATTGTCAAAATCACCTTGCGCGTCATCATCTAGGCCTTTCTCGTCTGTAAGATTGTCAACCGTCGGGGGGATGTACACGGTATCGATTTGAGTGGAATCTTGTTAATCCTCTTCCTCTTCTAAGGTACTCAGAATTTCTTGAGAAGATAGTAATCGCTGCCAAGCCATAATATTTCGCCTTATTATTTACTGATTAGTATGCACTCACTTAATTTTTTTTAGAAATTACTATGTGATACTATTAGCATAGGTAATTTGATCAGAATCTCTTTTCTTGCTCTCTCGCTTGTCATCTGGCAGGGCACCCTAATCAGTTTTCTGAGCTGGCAACAAAACACAATCAGGATGTCGTTAATCAGCAGTTAGTGAAAAAGAAAATAATTTGGCAAAATAAATGTTTATTTAAATTAATTAATGATTTTGCATTTTACAATTTATATATGTATGCATTTTCAAAGTGTTTAATTTAGTGTTTTGTATAATTTATTAAACACCCAAGCTAATATTTTTCAGCAGTGGCATCATTGGCAAATGTTATAAAAAATGCGAGTTTTGACAGCAGTCTCGTATCTCTGTCTCAACATTCTAGAACCGACTGAATAATAAAAACAAGTAAGGAGGGCTAAGTTTGGATGTCAATGAACATTTTATACTCTCGCATGATAAAGTGATAATCGAGATTTCATTATACGTCATTTACATATTTTTCAAATACCGTATTTGTGTAAAGTTTTATTCCGCTATCATCATTGGTTCCTAATGTATATATTATACCGAGAAGGCATCAGATGGGATTCAAAATAGCGTTATATTGGATCCGATGGAGCCGATTTCACCCATATTTCGTACATGTCATCGGGGTCCTAAGAAAATATTATATACTGAATTTCATTGAAATAGGTGGAGTAATTCCTGAGATATGGTTTTCGGTCCATAAGTGGGCGAGGCCACGCCCATTTGCAATTTTTAAAAAAGGCCTGGGTGCAGCTTCCTTCTGCCATTTCTTCCGTAAAATTTAGTGTTTCTGACGTTTTTTGTTAGTCCGTTAACGCACCTTTAGATTTTGATTTTCAACATAACCTTTGTATGGGAGGTGGGTCTGGTTATTATCCGATTTCTTCCATTTTTCAACCGTTCCTGAAGGAAACGACTCTATAGAGTTTGGTTGACATAGCTATAGTAGTTTTCGAGATATGTACAAAAAACTTAGTAGGGGGCGGGGCCACGCCCACTTTTCCAAAAAATTACGTCCAAATATGCCCCCCCCCCCCCCCATCCTCTAATGCGATCCTTTGTGCCAAATTTCACTTTAATATCTTTATTTATGGCTTAGTTATGACACTTTATAAGTCTTCGGTTTTCGCCATTTTGTGGGCGTGGCAGTGGGCCGATTTTGCCCATCTTCGAACTTAACCTTCTTATGGAGCCAAAAATACGTGTACCAATTTTCATCATGATATCTCAATTTTTACTCAAGTTACAGCTTACACGGACGGACGGACAGACGGACGGACGGACGGACGGACAGACAGACATACGGATTTCAACTCTACTCGTCACCCTGATCACTTTGGTATATATAACCCTATATCTGATTCTTTTAGTTTTAGGACTTACAAACAACCGGTATGTGAACAAAACTATAATACTCTCCTTAGCAACTTTGTTGCGAGAGTATAAAAACAATAATGAAAACAAAAATAGACAAAATTCACTTCAGAAAAGTTTGCGTACAAAAATATAAAAAAATTACAAAAATGTATTTTATATGAAAATGATAGTTTCTAGTAACTAGTTGGACCTCTCTTAGTCATTTTGGCATTGAATTTACGAGATTTGATGTCTCCTCCGATGTGATTTTGCTCTATTCCTCAAAGATAACATGTTTTAGTATCTCCTTTGAAGAAATGTGGTGTTGGCGGATTCGACGCTCTAATTAATCCCATATGTGCTCAATGGGGTTGAGATCTGGTGATTGAGGGGGCGTATGTAGTTGTTTGGGCACATTGCAGAGAAGCCAGAGCTTAACAATTTCTGCAGTATGCTTAGGGTCATTGTCTTGTTGAAACAAATAATTTAACTGCGCTTTGCTTTAAATTCGCCTTAAGAATGTCCAAATAAACTCTTTTATCCATTGTTGACTCAATAAACTGGATATTACCCACTCCTTTACTGGACATACACCCCCATACCATCACCCCACCACCACCGTGTTTCACGGTCGCCGCGAGATTTTCTTTATTGAGTGAAGATCCGGGTTTTCTCCAAACAAGCTCTCGTCCTTTTATTCGAAATATACAAAACTTGCTTTCATCTGAGAAAATAACGCGTTTCCAGAACTCAGGCGGCTTATTCATGTGCTCGTTAGCAAATGCAACTCGGTTTAGCTTGTTGGTCAATAATATGAATGGCTTCTTTTATGCGACTCGGCTCCAATAGCCGGCTTTTTTTTAAATTTTGCATACGGTGTCACTGCAAATTGTTTTCTGGAACCTTATTTTAACATCTCTGGCAACATCTGAAGCCTTCACCTTTGGATTTTTTTGTAATTCCTTAAGAACGTAGCGCTTTTCACGGTGGCTTAGTTTAGGGGACGCCCTGAACGAGGCTTTGTGGCGGTAGAACCCATCGATTTGTACATTTCGATCACTCTTTGAATCGAGGAGTGTGCTCTGCCCACCGTCTGACCGCTTTCGCGAAGAGTTTTACCTTCTTTCCATAATTTTACAATGTTTTCTCTTTCACAGCGGCTGGTTGGTTTTCTTGGTCTGCCCATTTTACAAAATTTTCTTTTATTGTTTAAAATTTCAGAAAAATAGTTTATTTCATTTGAACAAATCTGATGTAACTAGTTTTAGGAAGACTTTTTCAGAAAAAACTATTGGGATTCCTTGTTTTATTTTGTACGCAAACTTTTTTTGCGACGATGTTGCCAACTTTTTAATAATTGTTTAAAAAAAAGCTTGCCACATTTTATGGTGGTTTCAAATTTCGAAAATTTCTTCTACGGTATTCTAATTTTATAATGCAAGCATAAAAATTAAAGTTTGTTTGTGTTAAAATTCATAATGAGCCATACAAATATGCTGGAAATTTTGTACGCAAACTTTTTCTGACTAATGTATGTATTGTACGTAGGTTGCTATATGTATATATTTCTGGCTTAATAATGCCTATTATTTATCAACGAAAATGTTTTTTTATTTTTTTGGTTTTTTCGATTGCTGTTTTGTTTCGCTCATACGCATAGATCCATGATTCGTCACCTGTGACGATCTTATAAATGTCTTTTGAAGCACCGCGATCGTATTTTTTCAGCATTTCTTTACACCAATCCACAAGAGCCTTTTTTTAACGATTGTCAAATTAAACGGGATTCAACGAGAACAAACCTTTTTTACGGCCAGGTGTTCATGCAATATCCAATGTATGTTGGAGGGAGAAATGATAGGCATGCCTCTATCTGAAGGTATGTTACATGACGGTCTTGTATTATCAGTTCACGTACGGCATCGATGTTTTCTGGCACAACGGCTGTTTTTGGACGACCTTCACGGAATTCGTCTTTGAGCGAGCGTCGGCCACGCTTGAATTCGTTGTACCAGTTTTTCACAGTGCTATAGGATGGTTCTTCATAGCCATACAAAGATTTTAGTTCATCGATGCACTCTTGTCGTGATAATCCACGTCGAAAGTTGTGAAAAATGATCGCACGAAAATGTTCACGAGTTAATTCCATTTTTTGGCCGAGATGAATTTTTTAATTCCCTGTAAATAAAACAATTCACGATTAAATGACAAAACGTTCTGAATGATGTTATGCTGAAAAATGTCAAACTTTCCAATGGAAATGTCAGATTGCACCTAGCATTCACATAGTGTTGCCCTAGGCCAGAATATATATAGCAGCCCTCGTATGAGTATATTATTTTCCACACTGCACTCTTTGTCACCACACTTTGCGTGTGGTGTGTACGTGTGGGGTGTAGTTGCGTTTTATTTAGAGGGGAAGCGCAGAAGCCATTTAACCAACATGTGCACCTGTACCTCGGTTTACGCGGTAGATAAGTTTCTGGCAAAACCGCGTATATTGATTCAAACTTTTTTATATTGAAACTAGCGTAAGGAGAATCCGACTATGAATAAGCTTTTTAAAATATTTATTAAACACAAGATATGGCTGTCAATAAGAAGTAAAAGTATCCTTTGTAATAAAACGAACATAAAAATTGATGGACTAAAAACAGATTCCATTTAAAAAATAAATGTACTTCATTATGTATGAAACAAATTGTGAAAAAGTACCTATAAATACGCCTCATCCGTTTTCAACAAACTTAATCGCTCTCATTTTCTGGGAGTAGCCTTTTTTTACGAGATGGTATAATATCTGACTCAACACTGAATAAAATCATCTCATTAGATTCTGCTTCTACAATAGTTTCTTTGCTTCTTGTCATAGTTTAAAGATATCTTTCTTTAGAAAAATATTGTGAAATAAGCTTTCGGTGCTTATTTTTATTAGTCATATCTTTGTACACTTCTTCATATTTTTTTAAAAGTTCAGTAACATCTCGTTGAAATTTAAGACCACGATCTATACTAACATCTCCTCCTTGAAAGTGGTTTAATAGTTTTCTTCCTAAAACAAGTCCCTCATGAAAATATTTAGTTGTCAATACATTGGGTTCTTATTCAACACTATTTTCCTCACAATTTGTAATTAAATCTTCTGTATGAAATTATTGATCTTGTATTAATTGATTAATACCTCTTTGAGTTATATCGAGAAAGCCTTCTGCACCCAATTTTGATTTTTATTTTCGTTCTCGATAATTTTTAATCTCGATAAATGACATGCTTATGTGTTTGATACAATCCAACATTAAAAATTTCTAATTTCTTAAAAGTTGAAATTATCCCTTGGTCTAGAGCAGGCCTGTCCAACATACGGCCCCCGGGCCACCATCCGGTCCGCATAGGCCCTTCATCCGGCCCACCATCTCTTGTAGTCTTTGGGCATCCCAGTTGTATAGGCCTGAAACACGTGATGAATAAAGTAGTGCAGACAGCTAATTTTATACGCGCGAGAGGGCTTAACCACAGACAGTTCCAGGCTTTTCTGGCTGATGTCGGTTCAGATCACGAAGACATTGTATACTTCAGTCGCGTTCGCTGGCTCAGCAGAGCAGCCACACTAAAACGATTCTATTCTCTGCTGGACGACTTAAAGATTTTTCTTGGCAACAAAGACCAAGAAATTACTTTCCTTACTGATGAGGAGTGGTTGGCTGATCTGGCTTTCCTGGTTGATATAACTAAATATCTTTCTGATCTTAACTTAAAACTACAAGGGAAAGACCAACTATGCACACAGTTATAAGAACACGTTCTAGCTTTCACAAAAAAGCTTTTATTGTTGGAAAAGCAGCTGGAACAAAAGCAGTTGATTCATTGGGAGACCTTTGCCCCTATTGCGGTTTTCAACCCAACTGCATTTCAGTGGAAGTTTAAGAATTCTGTATTGCCAACTTCAACTCAATCCGTCAAAAAAATAGCGGTTGAAGTATGATCGAACTTCAACTTTTTTTGGTATTGCGGTTTTCAACTCTGTACAAGTGGGGTTGACTAGTATATAAATAATTTCGTGCAGTGAAATACAAAAAAATATTAAAGAAAAATGGAGGACGGGTAAAATAACTATTTTAATTAATGTTAAATTAATTTTAATTAATAATTTTTATAAATTTTTAGAAAAAATAAAGTTGCAACAAAAAAGCAATTCGAAAAATTGGTGGAGTTAATGGAGAAGTTTCCAGAAGTAGGAAGAGGAAAGCCACAATTTGGAAACAATAAATTCAAATTGAGGTGCATAGCCTCAAAATTGCTAAATTAAAATCTTCGCAAAGATTTTTTTTGGTTATTTAAGACACAAAGTAATATTTTTTTAAATTTTATTTTTGATTATTCTGGAATGAAGTGATATGTTATATGTTTGTACCATAGTTTAAGTTTACATTAAAAAATTGAGTGATATTGTTATTTAATGAACTTATTTAAATAAAATTTAAATATATGCCTGAATAAATAGCACATTAGAAAGAATAAATGAAATTTAATATTTTAATTATTTAGAGAGAAGTCATAATATTATTGCGAATTATTCGAGCCGTATCCTCTTCTTCTCTTTCTATGTCCAAAACATCATTGGTCATTGTAGTATTTGAAGTAGATGGTATTTCTTCCGGAGATTCCACTTGAAAGTGTTGGCAAATATTGTGCAATGCGCAACAAGCATTCACAATTTGCGTAGCCTTTTCAGGAGTGTAATGTAAACCTCGTACAGATAAAAGGCATCGAAATCTACTCTTGAGTACACCAATTGTCCGCTCTACAATATTCCGGACCTTGAGGTACTGTATTGTAGCGTGCTTGGGGTGAAGAAGCTTCCGCCATGCGATAAGGCGTCATTAAAAATTTGTGCAGAGGATAGCCAGAGTCGCCTCAGAAATTACATTACTCCACTTATTTAGCAATAAATACGATAAAGTCTTACCCAAGATCCAAGTGTTATTCTGTATGTTGTTCTGTAAATGCACTTTCAAATCGCTAACATTGAAAACAAAAGAGTCATGATTTGCGCCTGCATGCCTAGCATCCACATACCGAATAGACATTTTATAATCACAAAGCTAAACATTTTAAGAAATTATACCATTTTGTTTCTAATATAATTCAGATTTTATACATACAATCATCACGTTTAAACTGTAGTAGCCCTTTCTGTTAAGATAAAGATTTAACACTTCTTTTCTTGGTGAAATTATGCGAACATGAGTTCCGTCGATGCAACTACTCCCGGGAAAGCACTTTTTGAATAAAATGAAACTTTTGAAGCGTTTTGCTCCTCCTCAGTCATTTGAATTTTAATCCATTGGGCACAAATATGTACTTTGTTCAATTATATTTATAACCTCTTTAATTACTAAAGATATCGTAGGTTGCGCCAACCCAATGTTAAAATCATTTCCACTGCATTTTTGATAACCACCGTCAGCAAGGAAACGCAGAGTTGCGCATAATTTTAATATAGGAGGTATGGCCGTTCCTCGCAGACGTTATTTAATCGAAAATAACTTATGAATCTGCAACAAATATTATTAAAAAGCAACTCAATTGTGAAAAAACTATGGCTTACTTTGCATTTGGAAGCTCAAATGGATTTGAGTGATCACGAAGGCTTTTTCGTATACGTAGCACATCAATTTTGCCCCCAGTATTTTCGTCATTGTAACATAAATCAAAACTTATATCCATTTTTTATTTATTGTTTATTATAAATGTTTACTCACTTTTTCGCGAGCGAGAACTGAATACAAAATTTTAGGTGTTTCACTATCTGTCAAGTTTCACTTTCTTAGGTTAGCAACGCCAATCATACTTCGACTAAACTTAGTTGAAGTTCGCAATACCGAAAAAGAGTTTGGTTGATCTGAAGTTGAGTTGCCTTAACTTCAATTCGACCAAGTCGGGTTGAAAACCGCAATAGGAGCACTTATCTACAAAGCAAGATACCTTGGATTTTGACAAGTACGTGTTGATGTTACAAAGATTAAGGAACGAGTTTGACGACAGATTCGCAGACTTCAAATCACAAACTCCCTGCATGAAAGTGTTTCAAAATCCATTTGATGTTGAAATTGAAGGCGCTGCGCAGAGTTTACAGCTGGAGTTAATAGAATTGCAAAGCAGCTCTCATCTAAAAACAGCATACAATAATTGTCTTCCAAACTTAATTGAATTTTACAAAAAGTATATTACACCCAGTCAATATCCAAACCTTACTAAGCTGGCTATTCAACATATTGCTTTATTTGGTAGTACATATGTTTGCGAGCAGCTGTTTTCTCGCATGAAATTTAACAAATCAAAAACCAGATCATCTTTATTAGATAGCCACTTCTAAAACTCAGACATCTCATTAATTAGATTTTAAGAATAAGAATATCTTTATATGCTAAGGCCATAGTTACATTAATAATAATATATTAAGATTTATGTGATGTTGCTTATTATAAATAAATAAATATACCAAAACTGAAGGTCATTTAATTTTTTTTTTTTGGCCCGCTACGGTTATGAAAATGCTAAACCTGGCCCTTCACAAAATTATGTTGGACGGGCCTGGTCTAGAGGTAGCGGCACAGAAGTCGTATTTGACGGTAAAAACACAACTTCATAATTTTCCTGCTGCAAGTCTTGAGGGTATTCTGTGGCATTACATTATGTGACACGAAAATGTTATGGAACCAAACACAACAGTATGGAACAACGTTGCAGTAATCCAAGCACTTTTTTTGGCTTTTCAATGTTTATTGATTGTTATTGTCATGTTTGGTTAGCTTTGCCAATTACCAATGACTTCATAATATGATCTTTAGAAGCATTACTCAAAGAAGAATCATTGTACGATCTTTTGCAGCCTTGTTATCGATTGCTGATTTGTTATGTTTTGCTAGAAATGTTTTCTGAGGCATTTTCTTCGACAATAATCCGGATTCATCAGCATTAAATATCTGGTCTGGACTGTATAACGTTGCGGTAATAATTTTAGGAAACTTTTGTAGATATTTTTGAGACTCTTCAATTTAATTTTAATTGAATTAATTAATTTAATTCAATTTTTAATTTTAGACTATGCAAAGAATGTCTTTACTTAAATCGCTGGAACTGTCACGACTTGCGTAAAAATACATCTTAGCCGCAGAAGTAGACTGAACTTGATTTTTCCGAAAACTTATTGTTTCATTTGCAGCTATACGTCCCACAGTTCCCTTGTACCGAGTTGCGAGTGCTCTCAAAGAGCAGGGGTGCAAGTCGAGAAAAAAACACGTTGGGCTGTCTGTTGTGATTGCAGCTTCCCGACGTCGAACCTTCCTTAGGTTTGCTGACATGCGTTTTTTGCTGCACAGAGGCACATGCGTGTCTTGGCTGCAACAAGATGCTGGAATTTAGAACTACACATATCCATATTTCTGGCCCGGCGAAGTCGATCAGCCTCAACCCATTTGAGGATGTTTCCTTGTGCAAGCTGAATTTACCGTTTGTTGACACCGTGGCGGGGCAGCTATCATACAGGTGCCCTACAAGCGCTCATAGAATCCATCGTTGGTCACATCGTCCTTCCCTTTCGTCGGGCGTGCGCGCAAATTAGAGTTATGTTGAAGATCTTCGTTTTGATGCGATAGAGCCTCACTTCCACCATGAATTCAATACCAAATTTGCGCTTCTTAAAACGGTCACTATAGTAAATATAGTTTTGATGCGATAAAGCCTCATTTCCACCATGAATCCAATACCAAATTTGCGCTTCTTAATACGGTCACTATAGTAAATGCCACAAGCACCTAGTCGCCTCAGTCCTTGTCCCATCCATCGAATTTCTTGGAAAGTGGTGATGTCAGCCTTTATTTTCACATGTACATGCCCTTAATTCGTTGCCCTTATTGCGTTTGCCGTGGTCGTCATCATACGAAGCTGTTTGTAATTTTTCATTGCAGCGCACAACCCTGTGGAGGGAAGTTTCGCCTTCTCAATAATACTCGTTTTTGGCCACTTCCAAGGGAATAGCATTGAAAGAGATTTCCTCACTTGCGTGAACTTCTACACATGACTCCATCCTAATTTCGGTCTTCTATCTCTATTACTAAAGCCTTTTCTAAGTTTTCCATTGTATCATTTCTAACATACAAGGAGTGTTTCAAAGGAAACCGGACGGTGAAGGTATTGCGTTGTAAGTGTCAGTAAATTTGTCTTATAGGTGTGAAAATGAGCTTCGAACAAAAAGCCACATTAAATTTTATTATAAAATTGGTAAAACTTTTATCGACACATTTCAATTGATAAAACAAGTTTATGGCAATGATTGTTTATCCCGTAGCAAAGTGCACGAGTGGTTTCAAAGTTTTCAAAGTGGTCGTGAGGACATAGATGAAGATCAACAACTGGCCACAGTCAAAATCCGTGATCCCGGAAATTCAATCGAAAATGCGCCACATTAAATTTTATTATAAAATTGGTAAAACTTTTATCGACACATTTCAATTGATAAAACAAGTTTATGGCAATGATTGTTTATCCCGTAGCAAAGTGCACGAGTGGTTTCAAAGTTTTCAAAGTGGTCGTGAGGACATAGATGAAGATCAACAACTGGCCACAGTCAAAATCCGTGATCCCGGAAATTCAATCGAAAATGTGCGTGTATTCATCAAAAATCATCCGAAGTCATTATTGAAATTCTTGGAAATGGAATTGAACATCTCCAAAACATCGACCTATCGGATTGTGACCGAAGACTTCGGTTTACGAAAGGTGCGTGCACGCCTTATTCCGCACAAATTGACTGACGAACAAAAATTGCTCAGAATTAAACATTCAAAGGACGATTATTTGACCAAAAATCACATTATATCCATTAACCTTCTTCTTCTTCTTTATTGGCGTAGACACCGCTTATGCGATTATAGCCGAGTTAAAAACAGCGCGCCAGTCGTTTTTTCTTTTCGCTACGTTGCGCTAATTGGATATTCCAAGCGAAGCCAGGTCCTTCTCCACTCGGTCTTTCCAACGGAGTGGAGGTCTTCCTTTTCCTCTGCTTCCCCCAGTGGGTACTGCAGCGAATACTTTCAGAGCTGGAGTGTTTTTGTCCATCCGGACAACATGACCTAGCCAGCGTAGCCGCTGTCTTTTAATTCGCTGAACTATGTCAATGTCGTCATACAGCTCATCGTTCCATCGAATGCGATATTCGCCGTAGCCAACGCGCAAAGGACCATAAATCTTTCGCAGAACTTTTCTCTCGAAAACTCGCAACGTCGACTCATCAGTTGATGTCATCATCCAAGCCTCTGCACCATATGGCAGGACTGGAATTATGAGTGACTTATAGACTTTGGTTTTTGTTTGTCGAGAGAGGACTTTGCTACGCAATTACCGACTTAGTACGAAGTAGCACCTGTTGGCAGGAGTTATCCGGCGTTGGATTTCTAGGCTGACATTGTTGGTGGTGTTTACGCTGGTTCCAAGATAGACGAAATTAGTCGTCGCCTTGTCTGAAACCTCATTTTGTATCGAACGGTTCGGAGAGGTCTTTCCCGATCCTGACGGAGCTTTTCGTGTTGCTCAACGTCAGTTTACACAGCCGTATTAGTTTTGTGGGGATACCAAATTCAGACATCGCGGCATAAAGGCAACTCCTTTTCGTGCTGTTGAAAGTAGCTTTGAAATCAACAAAGGGGTGGTGTGTGCCTATTCTCCTTTCACGGGTCTTTTCCAATATTTGGCGTATGGCTTACACCCCATTTTTTCATAGAATTTTCGAGCATTACCCCTGTCGGCTAGCTTATCAAGCTCTTCATACTCACGCATTTCGGCCTGTTTCTTTCTCTGTCTGCAAATGGTCATCCAAGGCTTTGTGCTTCCTTTCATTGGGGGTGTTTTTTTACGTGGCGAATGCCAAACCCAGTACACAACCCTGCGGATGGCATGTTTCGGTTTCTCACTTCAGCTCGCCTTCAAACGGATGTTCTTAGGCTACTGAGAGAATACTTGGTCAAAGGCCGAATGTCGTGTGATGCTTGAGTTATATGTAAAAGAATTGCTTCTGGCCACTCCCAAGTGAATGGTGATCAGAGAACTTTCCTCGCTTGCGTGAACTTAATCCATTAACCACTCCCCATATTTACCTGATATGGCACCGTGCGGCTGCTTCCTTTTCGGAAAAATGCATTTTCCCATGAAAGGAAAGCACAGTGCAGACGTAGAGGTCATTAAAAAGGCTTGCACCGGCATACTGGTGGCATTACCGGCCAACGAGCTAAAACACTCGTTAGACATGCTTCTGGATCGTGCAAAAAGCTGTATTGAAGCAGAAGAAGAATAAAACAAATTCATTTTCATATTTTATACTATCAATTATTACATTATCTTCAAAAGTTATATTCTTGTCTTTTACATTATTTATTACATTATTTCCTTCATTTGTCTTAGTATAATTACCATGTCTATTATTTAACACGTTTGATAAACAAGTATTATTTATTTTTATCATACAAAATGCATTATATAAACTGGACTGAATAAAATTTATTTTCATAATTTATTATTTCGATTTCGATTAGTAATTTTCCCTTGTACAGTCAATTATGTGTGATATAGTATGGTTGATATATAAAAGTATGAACGAAATATGTAAAAATGTCTTCATTGTTCCTATAAGATAATGAAACGTTATTCTATTTCTATTTTGTATTTTTACTTTATATCCAAAGTCTTCTGTAACTATTTGTTTCTTATATTTAGGATTTAATTTATTCCCTTCCCCACATATTTTTATACTCTCGCAACAAAGTTGCTAAGGAGAGTATCACAGTTTTATTCACATAACGGTTGTTTGTAAGTCCTAAAACTAAAAGAGTCAGATATAGGGTTATATATACCAAAGTGACCAGGGGGACGAGTAGAGTTGAAATCCGGATGTCTGTCTGTCCGTCCGTCCGTCCGTCTGTTCGTCCGTCTGTCCATTCGACCGTCCGTCCGTGTAAGCTGTAACTTGAGTAAAAATTGAGATATCATGATGAAAATTGGTACACGTATTTCTTGGCTCCATAAGAAGGTTAAGTTCGAAGATGGGCAAAATCGGCCCACTGCCACGCCCACAAAATGGCGAAAACCGAAGACTTATAAAGTGTCATAACTAAGCCGTAAGTAAAGAAGTGAAATTTGGCACAAAGGATCGCATTAGAGGATGGGGGGGGGGGGGCATATTTCAACGTAGTTTTTTTGGAAAAGTGGGCGTGGCCCCGCCCCCTTCTAAGTTTTTTGTTCATATCTCGAAAACTACTATAGCTATGTCAACCAAACTCTATAGAGTCGTTTCCTTCAGGAACGGTTGAAAAATGGAAGAAATCGGATAATAACCAGACCCACCTCCCATACAAAGGTTATGTTGAAAATCAAAATCTAAAGGTGCGTTAACGGACTAACAAAAAACGTCAGAAACACTAAATTTTACGAAAGAAATGGCAGAAGGAAGCTGCACCAAGGCTTTTTTTTTAAATTGAAAATGGGCGTGGCGTCGCCCACTTATGGACCAAAAACCATATCTCAGGAACTACTCAACCGATTTCAATGAAATTCGGTATGTAATATTTTCTTAACACCCTGATAATAAGTACGAAATATTTTGAATTCCATCTGATGCCTTCTCTGTATAATATATACATTAGGAACCAATGATGATTGCGGAATAAAACTTTACACAAATACGGTATTTGAAAAATATGTAAATGACAGATAATGAAATCTTGATTATCACTTTATCATGCGAGAGTATAAAATGTTCGGTGACACCCGAACTTAACCCTTCCCTACTTGTTTAAATAAAACTTATTTGTTGAATAATTTCAGTTATCGTACTTGTATGTATATGTACATCAGAAAGCCAAGAGTATACTAAACACTAATGAATATTTTGATGTTATTGCGACATGGAATTTGTTAAGTATAAAATTAAATTTATGTGTGTCTTTAAACATCTTCTATAAATTATTTTAATATTTACGATTTTTGTTTTCAAATTCAACAGCTTATGTGTAAATATGGTTTTTGGGCTCATCCATTTGATTTACAGTTCTTATAACCAACATTACTAAATATCTCTGTATCTGATCAGGTATGCTTGTTTATAATTCTATATGCAATTTTATACTCTTGCAACCTGTTGTTCTTTTTCACCTAACGGTTTAATGTATCAGTTAATACAAAACGAGATAGATATAGGGCTATATAAATATATATAATTGATCAGGATGACAATAAAAGTTGAAATCCGGGAATTCTTCAACTCCAGTAAATATTGGATATCCTGATGGAACTTAGTATGCGGGTTGCTTAGTATAATCAAATATCAGGGTTTCCGAACATCCTGTTGACTTTACTGGATGTGATTGGTTTTTTTTAATAAAATCGGATCAATCAACCCTAACTCTCCTATTCCACATATAATATTTTTCAGTTTTCTGTTAGTTCATGAGTTAAATATAGAATATGTGTATAAAATTGCTTGGATGTCGATCCTTTCGCTGACATTTTACACCTACAAGAAATACTTTTCTCTGACACTTTGATTTTTGCAAGTTGCCAGAGTATAAAATGTTCGGTTGCACCCGAACTTAGCTTTTTCTTATTCATTATAATATTTATATTTGCATACGTATTTCATGTTGTTAAATGCCAAATTTGCACTTTATTTAATTCAAACGCTCGGTTTAGTTTTCGGCAATCGCGGTTTATTTAAAAATTTACGATTCTTGGTAATTTTCGGGATTTGCTGTTGCAATTAATTCCGCAACTCTTTTAGCAGTCTTGAGCTGGTGTCGGGATAAACAGTCATTGCCATAAACTTATTTCATCAATTAAAATGTTTCGGTAAAAGTTTTACCAATTTTATAATAAAATTTAATGTTGGCTTTTTGTTCGAAACTCATTTTCGCACCGATAACACAAATATACTGACACTTAAAACACAATAACTACACTTCCGATCAACGAAATGTCATGAAATTCTCACCGAACAATCCATAAGGATATCAGATTCTAACACACCTTCTTCTTCTTAATTGGCGTAGAAACCGCTTAAGCGATTATAGCCGAGTTAACAACAGCGCGCCAGTCGTTTCTTCTTTTCGCTGCGTGGCGCCAATTGGATATTCCAAGCGAAGCCAGGTCCTTCTCCACTTGGTCCTTCCAACGGAGTGGAGGTCTTCCTCTTCCTCTGCTTCCCCCGGCGGGTACTGCGTCGAATATTTTCAGAGCTGGAGTGTTTTCGTCCATCCGGACAACATGACCTAGCCAGCGTAGCCACTGTCTTTTAATTCGCTGAACTATGTCGATGTCGTCGTATATCTCGTACAGCTCATCGTTCCATCGAATGCGGTATTCGCCGTGGCTAACGCGCAAAGGACCATAAATCTTTCGCAGAACTTTTCTCTCGAAAACTCGCAACGTCGACTCATCCGTTGTTGACATCGTCCAAGACTCTGCACCATACAGCAGGACGGGAATTATGAGTAACTTATAGAGTTTGGTTTTGTTTGTCGAGAGAGGACTTTGCTTCTCAATTGCCTACTCAGTCCGAAGTAGCACCTGTTGGCAAGAGTTATCCTGCGTTGGATTTCTAGGCTGACATTGTTGGTGGTGTTTACGCTGGTTCCAAGATAGACGAAATTATCTACGACTTCAAAGTTATGACTGTCAACAGTGACGTGAGAGCCAAGTCGCGAATGCGACGACTGTTTGTTTGATGACAGGAGATATTTCGTCTTGCCCTCGTTCACTGCCAGACCCATTTTCTGTGCTTCCTTGTCCAGTCTGGAGAAAGCAGAACTAACGGCGCGGGTGTTGAGGCCGATGATATCAATATCATCGGCATACGCCAACAGCTGTACACTCTTATAGAAGATGGTACCTTCTCTATTTAGTTCTGCGGCTCGAACTATTTTCTCCAAAAGCAGGTTGAAAAAGTCGCACGATAGGGAATCGCCTTGTCTGAAACCTCGTTTAGTATCGAACGGCTCGGAGAGGTCCTTCCCGATCCTGACGGAGCTTTTGGTGTTACTCAACGTCAGTTTACACAGCCGTATTAGTTTTGCGGGGATACCAAATTCAGACATCGCGGCATAAAGGCAGCTCCTTTTCGTGCTGTCGAAAGCAGCTTTGAAATCGACGAAGAGGTGGTGTGTGTCGATTCTCCTTTCACGGGTCTTTTCCAAGATTTGGCGCATGATGAATATCTGGTCGGTTGTTGATTTGCCAGGTCTAAAGCCACACTGATAAGGTCCAATCAGTTTGTTGACGGTGGGCTTTAATCTTTCACACAATACGCTCGATAGAACCTTATACGCGATGTTGAGGAGGCTAATCCCACGGTAGTTGGCGCAGATTGTGGGGTCTCCTTTTTTATGGATTGGGCATAGCACACTTAAATTCCAATCGTTGGGCATGCTTTCGTCCGACCATATTTTACAAAGAAGCTGATGCATGCACCTTATCAGTTCTTCGCCGCCGTGTTTGAATAGCTCGGCCGGCAATCCGTCGGCCCCTGCCGCTTTGTTGTTCTTCAGGCGGGCAATTGCTATTCGAACTTCTTCATGGTCGGGTAATGGAACGTCTGCTCCATCGCCATCGATTGGGGAATCGGGTTCTCCTTCTCCTGGTGTTGTGCGTTCACTGCCATTCAGCAGGCTGGAGAAGTGTTCCCTCCATAATTTAAGTATGCTCTGGGCATCGGTGACTAGATCACCTTTGGCACGCACGTGTAGTGGTCGATCGTAACGTTGCGAGGTAGGCAGCCTGTTTTCTCTCCGCTGCGACACGGCACTCCTCGTCGTACCAGCTGTTCTTTTGCACTTTCCGAAAACCAATGGTTTCGGTTGCAGCTGTACGTAAGGAGTTTGAAATGCCGTCCCACAGTTCCCTTATACCGAGTTGTTGACGAGTGCTCTCAGAGAGCAGGAGTGCAAGCCGAGTAGAAAATCGTTCGGCTGTCTGTTGTGATTGCAGCTTCTCGACGTCGAACCTTCCTTGTGTTTGGTGGCGCGCGTTTTTTGCTGCACAGAGGCGGGTGCGAATCTTGGCTGCAACAAGATAGTGGTCCGAGTCGATGATAGGACCTCAGAGCGCACGCACATCTAAAACACTGCAGACGTGTCTTCCGTCTATCACAACATGATCGATCTGGTTGGTAGTTTTTCGATCCGGAGACAGCCAGGTAGCTTGATGAATCTTCTTATGCTGGAATCTAGTACTACAGATAACCATATTTCGGGACCCGGCGAAGTCAATCAGCCTCAACCCATTTGGGGATGTTTCGTCGTGGAGGCTGAATTTACCGACCGTAGTGCCAAATATACCTTCTTTGCCCACCCTGGCGTTAAAGTCGCCAAGCACGATTTTGACATCGTGGCGGGGGCAGCTCTCATAAGCGCGCTCCAAGCGCTCATAGAAGGCATCTTTGGTCACATCGTCCTTCTCTTCCGTCGGGGCGTGGGCGCAAATCAGCGATATGTTGAAGAACCTCGCTTTGATGCGGATTGTGGCTAGACGTTCATTCACCGCAGTGAATGATAGTACTCGGCGACGGAGTCTCTCTCCCACCACGAATCCTACACCAAACTTGCGCTCCTTTATATGGCCACTGTAGTAAATGTCACAAGGACCTACTCGTCTCTGTCCTTGTCCCGTCCATCGCATTTCTTGGACGGCGGTGATGTCAGCCTTTGTCTTTACGAGGACATCAACCAGCTGGGCAGCGGCACCTTCCCAATTAAGGGACCGGACATTCCAGGTGCATGCCCTCAATTCGTAGTCCTTATTTCGTTTGCCATGGTCGTCATCAAAAGGGGGGTCTCTCATCCGAGGCTGGTTGTAGCTCTTCACTGGGGGTGTTTTTTACGTGGCGGGTCCCAAACCCAGCGCACAACCCTTGTAGGGAATGTTTCGCCTTCTCACTTTAGCTCGCCTTCGAACGGATGTTCTTAGGCTACCCAGAGGATACTTGGTCAAAGACCGGAAGTAGTGAGCTGCTTGAGCCATGTGTAAAAGAATCGTTTCTGGCCACTCCCAAGTGAATGGCGATCAGAGAACTTTCCTCACTTGCGTGAACTTCTACACATGACTCCATCCTCCGATTCTAACACACCAGTCGACATATAAAAGGTGCCACCAGGAGCACTAGATTCAAAAAGTCTTGTTTACTTTGGAACATACCTTGTATAACTAACTTTACTTTATATGATTGGTTTATGCCTTAAAGTATTTCCCTGGCTTTGATTCTTGCAAGTTGCATGTTCGGTTGCACTCGAACTTAGCCCTTACTTCTTTTTTTCTTTTTGTTTTCTTTATATTTTACTATTTACTAGCGGATCCGACCGACTCTGCTCTAGATGATATTTTAAGCTATTAGGATATAAAACTAAATATGTAATCACAAAAATTAAATCAATTTCCTTATCCTTTAATGTAAAATAGCTAAAATTTGCGGACATACAAAAAAGGCGTTTCATTTGTATGTAAATACTAGCTGACCCGGCGAACTTCGCACCGCCTAATTATTGGAGGCATATTTAGTAAGTCACAAACACACGACACAATACTTTTTTAATTTTATTGAAATTTTTTCTGCTTTTAGATTTTTAGGAATATTAAAGAATTATAGTATAGATGTACAGCAAAACGACGTTAACATTTCAAGTGAGATTTTACCTTAGACAATTTTTTTTTGAGTGAATACTGACAAATATTTACACTATAACTATCAAACGACATTTGTCGTTTTTTTTTTGTTTTTTTGACGATGGCCATGGTTAGGAAAAGAAGAAGAACTACATCTGTCATCGAGAAAATAAAGAATTCAAACAACTATAATATAGTTATAGTGAAGCTATATATCCCTCAACTCCTTAAAATGCATTTTCCGTTTTGTAAAAAGTGGATGGAACGGCAGAAAAAAATAATAACTGTCCAGATTGTATTAAATTATTATTAAGATGCGACGAATGCTACAACATAATCGCTGTTACCTTCAGATTTTGTACCAAGTGTGGTAAGAATGTAGAACGAATAATACGCGTGAACAGGGCAAAAGTACAAAAAAATGTATTAAAGCAAAAGCTGCTATCTAAACCAAAAACACGTTTCTACAATGCCATCTTCATCATCTGAGGAGACATTCTGTGAATTAAATTTATCGACCGAAGACATACAGGACATTCAAGTTATTGAAGACAGCCAAAAGCCCAACATCAAGAATGTTCTGGTAGATATTGATGTTATTGAAGACAGCCAGCAGCTCAACATTGATAATGTTCTGATCGAATCAGATTTGTCCGAGTCACCTAGTACTTCCACCATATTATCATGTCCTGGCGAGCCAAGTTGTTCCCAAGTAGATGGAGCCAAGTTGATGGAAATAAAGACTTACTAATACACGTTGACATTAAGGATCAAAATATACATATTAAATACATATTAAGTCATTTAATTCTATTTATACACTTCATATACAAAAATTTAAAATTTTCTTGGATGTGCTCGTTTCTGGACTGTGAACATGATAAACAAATCTTTGCTTAAATTAAATACAACACAGTTATGATCATATACAGTTAATTAATATAGTGCTTTCTGGTAGACAATATTTTTAGTTTTTTTTTTGCGGTGCGTAAATAAATAAGGATGTTGGTTTTCCGACACGCGTTGATACGTTGCATGTGTATAATTGCCCATGTGCGAAACAGGGAAACTCTAAGTTTATTCCGCAATCTTGCAACGATTGGCCTTGCGATTTATTTATGGTCATCGCAAACGCCAGACGCACGGGAAATTGCAACCTCTTAAAATCAAATGGCAAATCCGTTGGAATCATAGGTATTCGAGAGATTAAGACATCCTCTCCTTTGTATTTTCCTTTGATTATTTTAGCTTCGATGATGTTATTCATGAGTTTCTTCACAACCAATCTCGTTCCATTGCAAAGTCGACGTTGATTAATATTACGCAGCATGTTGACAACTGACCCTACATTTAATTTCAAATTATATCGTGGTAGTCCAGGCAAGTCCAATGAATTTAAAAATTCTGTAGGATAGTAGACTACGTCATCTTGGTTTGTGGCCGTGTCAACTGATTTGTACGTAAACAACTCTCCTGGAGGGAATTCTGAATGGTAGCATTGAGATCATCGACATCTTTGTTTTTTGCTGCCAATATTGCTCGTTCACTTAGCCAATCGTGGTTATTATATTGTTGTTTAATGTCCGGAAAAACACGCTGAATAAGCTCCTTTTTCGATTCTGTGAAGTGACAGAAATCTGTGGGGAAAATTCATTAATCCGGTCAAGCTGTCAACTGCGACCTTACCATTTCCAATATCCAGCAACTGCTTCGAAAACACAGTCGCAGTTTGATCTTGTTGCAAAAACACTCGCATGTTAGTAGTTAATTGTAGTGTCTTACCGTGCCGCCAGAAATTTGATGATTTTAGACATGCGTTTATTTCGTCAGCAAGAGTCGATCGAGGAATTACTGGAAGAGTCTGACGAAAATCACCTGACAACAGCATCATAGCTCCACAAAAATGTTTTGGTTATCACGTAAATCTTTTAACGTCCTATCTAGTGCCTCCAGCGACCTCTTGTGGGCCATTGTGCATTCGTCCCAAATTATCAATTTGCATACTTGGAGAGTCTTCGCCATAGCGCTATTTTTGGCAATGTTACAAACTGGCGTTTCGTAAATATGCTTGTTTAATGGTAATTTTAAGACTGAATGTGCAGTTCGTCCTCCTTCTAATAAAGTTGCTGCTATTCCAGATGAAGCCAACGCTAGGGCTACCTCATTTTGCGATCGGATCTTTGCTAATAGCAATGAAATTAGGAACGTTTTCCCAGTACCCCCAGGAGAATCAAGAAAGTAAATCCCCCCAGACCCATTGTTTACAGCTTGTGTTAAACGATCGTCATACAATACTTTATTTGCCATCAACAAACACATATCTTCTGTTATGATCAATGTGTCATTGTAAATCTCTGCCGTAATTTCCAATGTAGGATTCAAAGTTTCACAACGCACGCGATGCAACACATCCTCAGACATGTCATCCCTATATTTCATCCACAAATCATTCGGATTTGAGGGGAAACATGTCGATATTATAATCGCAAACAGTGTGCGAATTTAATGCGGCGATGAAGACATCATGGAATCCTTGAGCGTATCATTCCAATGCGAATGGTTTTCAAGCAACCGTAAAAATTGGCATGCCTCACGGTAAGTCGCACACAGATGTCCATCAACTGTTCGCAATTGTTGAAAAGATGTCGGACTAGGAACATTCACCAATAACAATCTAAGATAATAACATTCATCGTTATTAGGATGTACTGTATATATACGGCAAATACATACGATCTGTGGCAAATACATTTTCATATCCTTCAAGTGGTGTTCCTTGTTTACGACGCTGAAAAGACTTTGATGATGCGTTCCATGTGTAGTAGCGTGGTATATCATATAATTTGCTGTTCAAAGTGCGAGCGAATTGATCAGTTGCACAAATTGAGAAGAAACCTGTCAATGTGGTCACAGGTGGACGTGCCGCTCTATCCACAGCGTTGTTTGGGTTGAAATACACTCGTTATCCATTTTCTAAATGAACTGCCAAATGCAATACAGTGGGATGTCTTTCATGAATTGCAAACGAAAATATGCGCCAAATAGCCTCAATGCTGCTTACATAGCGACCCATCTGATAGTGAGACACTTAATCATTTGTGTTTGTTACTGCGAACATGGCCATGTCGCTACCTTTGTTAACATATTTACATATGTACTTTATGGATTTCACAGAGTTACAAAATACCACGTTGATGTGAGCTTCAAAAGTTTTGGACAATATGGGCGAGAACGGCACAATCCAACGATTGTCTACATGAAAATCTTGTCCCTTATCTTGACATCTACAGATCGTCCACCGTCCTCAACTGATCGCTGACGATAGAATGGGTAACCATCGATTCCCGAGATAGTTTCAGCAAGCAAGTTTCTCGGGTACCGTTTGGAGCACTTGCCGTCGATCATACAGGGTGAGCTGTTGTTGAAAACTCCGCAAGGTCCATGTATCATGTGTTTAGTTACTATCGTATGCAATTTTGGGTCAACCGTTTCATCAGGAATTTCGGCTGAAATAATGGAATCAATTTCTTCTGGCCTTATTTTGTCAACCAACCAGACTAATATATGAGCATGTGGCAAACCACGCTTTTGCCACTCAACAGAGTACATCCAACAACGTACTTGGCCATACACACGATGCTTTGTAATGAAATTCATTAAAGATTTTAATTTTTGCTTGTAAACTCTGGCTGTGATATCATGCCTATCAAGAGGTGTTTGGTTGTGTAGCAGTTCTTTTTTTATTTCAATCCATTGTGGGTTACAAGTGAATGTATTAAATAGGTCTGGAGGGCCATACTTTCGAACATAAGACATCGCATCTTGAGCGTACTCGTGCATGTGGCGCGGGTTTCCGATGTAAGTGGCCGGTAAAATTGTCATTCTTCCTACATTATTTACATTGCCGTCAGCATTGATTTCATCGCGAAGATGAATGTACTCTGCAGATCGAAGCTGCTGTTGGTTAAGACGGATGTATGTCAATCTTTCAGTCTCAATTTTGACGTACATGTCCACTGCATACTGATCAAAGAGCCGTTGACACATCAAAATGTGGTTTACTTCACCTTCACGGATCATGAGTCTGTATCCATAATAATTTATGGCACTTAATTTTTTTGTGTGTATCAGCACCTGGAAGTACATATGATAAAAAAATACATTTATATATTGAACATATAAAATATTTTATTTTGTATAATCTAATTACCTGTTGTTGGAGTAACTATTTTGATATTAAAATGGTACCCATCTTCTCCCTGCCAGAAAATTAATGGGTATTGTAAAGCATCATAAGCTCTATGCGTTTCATATACACGTTTCAATTCATTGTTCCGGCGATGAAGTACAATATCTCTTGATTGCAAATTCTCTCCAACAACGACAATAGTCACTTCATCTATTGTCGGTGAATTAAACCTCCTTGCATGCTCTCCAGCAGGTGTTTTGTCGGCTCTTATTACAATATTATGGCTGTCTGATGGCATCCGATCCAGTGCCATTTTGAACATCTTCACTAATTCATTATTCTCGTGAAGAAATGTTTGCAGTTGTTGGACAATGATTCGCTTGACGGTTGGATTATGACCACAACGTGTATCAACTTCCACATCTTGATTGCCCTTAAAATAAATTTGCAAAAATTTATGATCTGCATCTGGCACTGGCAGCAATAACCCCAGTAGGTGAGTAGGTAGGTGGTTAAATTAATTGTGATACAAATACAAATTAGAATTTCACTAAAACAATTATGGTATACTACCTTAAAAGTAGGCATGAACCCGTCTTGTACTATATGCGTTGCACCAAACGATGGCATTTGGAAGCAATTATTATATTTTCGGATGTTAGCCAAGAAGTGTTTAAACTCACTTTCCATCCCATTAACTAATGAGTGTAACGGTTCAGGTGGTGGAACCAATTGAGGCAATTGTACATTGTCACCAGCGCAACATAATCCTGCAGGTTCACTATTGTACTTTACTGCTTTACAATGTTGACAAATGATTGACATTTCTCCAAGCGTCACAGATTTGTCGGCACTATAATCAAATTCCGGATCGTAGGAAAATGCTCCTCGTTCGAGGTTTACAGGAGCATTGCGTCTGCGGAATCCATTAAATTCGTTATCCCGTGCTCGCTGCTGTTGTGATCGATGTGCACGAACTCGTTCCATTCTCCCCCTATCCACTTGATAGTTATTTACTCTTGAACGTAATTCTCCCATACTTGTACGACTGTTATCATTATCAGCATCTCGCTGGTCATTAGTGCAGTTGGAGCGTAAAGTAGCTCGTTGCACATTTACACGACTTCGACGACCTATGTCAGGTCGTTTTCTTTTCCTCGGCATTGTAAGCAGCGAGAAGAAAATCACTTTTAGCAGTATTTCAATATTTCTCCAATTAAAGGTTTCTTTTTTTTTACATGAGATGACAAAACCAAGGATGTTAAAGTAGGAGCGCAGCAAAAATTCTCTAAATGTATGTACAAAACAATGTAACGTTCGGATACACGTGCTTTTTACATGAGATGACAAAGCAATGGAACGTTCGGATACACTTATTACTTTCTTATTTCTCCAATTAAATGTTTCTTTTTTTTAACATGAGATGACAAAACCAAGATGTTAAAGTAGGAGCGCAGCAAAAGGTCTCTAAATGTATGTACAAAACAATGTAACGTTCGGATACACGTGCTTTTTACATGAGATGACAAAACAATGGAACGTTCGGATACACTTATTACAGGGCATCTCGACAGGATAGAATTTATAGAATACTAACTGTTATTGCCATTGCCAAATCTGTATGTGGGCATTTGCAATCATGATATAATCATCGAGAAGATATAGCGTATGCTTTGAGCTCTTGAAAAATTTATTTTATCATTTGCGAAATACCGTCGGGTAGGTAGCTGATGTAGGGCACCTTTTGAGCTCTTGAACTACTTAAATCTTTTGTGTGGAACATAAAAAACGGTATTTATTTATTTCTATAAATTAACAATATTAAACTAAATATTAAATGTTATTTTGAAAATGTACTTTATTTTTATAATATAACACAACCGTCTTAACTCGCTCTTCTAATTTTCATATTATCAAAATTAAAATGGCGTCGGCATATGTGGAAATGGAATATGTTGCCTCTTCGAAATTTTCATATAAATGAAAACTGCGCTGTTAAACTGCTGAAGAGACAGCTTCTAGCTTACGATATATTTTTTCAGCTTATGCCATAGTAAACCGATCTGAACATTTTCTTCGGAGATTACAGTGTTGCCTTATAAAATAACATATACCAAATTTCGTTAATATATCTTGTCAAATGTGAAAGTTTTCCATACAAGCATTTGATTCCGATCGTGTAGTTTGTATGGCAGCTATATGCTACAGTTAACCGATCTGAACAATTTCTTCGGAGATTATATTGTTGCCTTACAAAATAATATATACCAAATTTCGTTAATATATCCTGACAAATGTGAAAGTTGTGCATACAAGAACTTGATTCCGATCGTTCAGTTTGTATGGCGGCTATATGCTATAGTTAACCGATCTGAACAATTTCTACGGAGATTACAGTGTTGCCTTAGAAAATAATATATACCAAATTTCTTTAATAGATCTTGTCAAATATGAAAGTTTGCCATACAAGCATTTGATTCCGATCGTTCAGTTTGTATGGCAGCTATATGTTATAATGGTCCGATATCGGCCGTTCAAAATTTAAAAACGATATCTTAAAAACTGAGGGACTAGTTCGTATATATACAGACAGACAGACGGACATGGCTAAATCGACTCAGCTCGGCATACTGATCATTTATATATATACTTTATAGGGTCTCCAACGATTCCTTCTGGGTGTTACAAACTTCGTGACAAACTTAATATACCCTGTTCAGGGTATAAAAATGACATCGAGTCTGAGTGGAACCAATTAAGCACTAAATATGGATAATTACCTCTTCTTCAGCTGGTTTTTATTTTGAAGTGTATAATGACGTGACACGTTGATTTTACATGAGATTATTACTTTCTTATTTCTCCAATTAAATGTTTCTTTTTTTTAACATGAGATGACAAAACCAAGGATGTTAAAGTAGGAGCGCAGCAAAAAGTCTCTAAATGTATGTACAAACAATGTAACGTTCGGATACACGTGCTTTTTACATGAGATGACAAAACAATGGAACGTTCAGATACACTTATTACAGGGCATCTCGACAGGATAGAATTTATAGAATTTATAGAATACTAACTGTTATTGCCATTGCCAAATCTGTATGTGGGCATTTGCTATCATGATATAATCATTTGCGCAAAAGCGTAGGGTAGGTCGGTTCGAGATGATGTAGCGTATGCTTTGAGCTCTTGAAAAATTTATTCGGCATATGTGGAAATGGGATATGTTGCCTCTTCGAAATTTTCATATAAATGAAAACTGCGCTGTTAAACTGCTGAAGAGACAGCTTCTAGCTTACGATATATGGCAACCTATGTAGTATTCTATATCTAGTAAGCAATGAGCAATGTGGAGTCTGCACAGGCAGAGATGCCCCGTTATTGTAATAAAAGTATTTTTGAGAGTTGGTAACACTGTAAGGTTGGCACCATCAAACATGTCAACACATTAATTATATTTAAAATGTTTTGAAATTTGAAATTGAAATTTAAATACACGATGTTATGAGCAAAGTTGATATTATGTTGTCCATTCAAAAGTCTTGTTTTAATGCGTTCTTCAATTCGAGTGGAACTGAGAGTACAAATAGCGTCAAATGTTTGACAGCAAGTAAGTGGTCAACTTTTATATGGGAAAATGGAATTGTCGTTTTACTCTATCTTACTCGTAATTTTTCCTTATCTGCTCACCGTTTAGACCTACCCTGGACTACGACAAACATTTTAAAACCAAAGGCCAAGCCGTTCTCGACTTTTAATCAGACTAACGAACAACAATTCATTTTTATTTATATATATATAGATTTGAAGTATTAAATCATTTACAACTTATTTTTCTCCTATTACCAATTTGGATATTTTATTGTGGATTTGTATTATTTTTCGTTTGTTAGTTGCCTGTTTTTATTTTCTAAAATACTAATCATCTTTTGCATCAAAATATTGTAATCGCTATGATTAGGAATCCAAGCTGATCCTACGAAATCTAATGATCTTTGTTTTAATGTCTTAATTTAATCTGACTTGATTTAAATAATTTTTTGCCTGACTGAGAAGGGATTAAAGCATGGATTTGAGGGGATGGTTAGGTATTCGTTCGTTAACTGTCGTCTCTATATGTCTAATGACGTTGTCATAGCCCTGCAGCTGTATCAGATGTATTATTTGGAACGATCCAGTTTCTAATTTTGTCAGACGAGTAGTCGAACTAAAAATTTAAACAGAATAACATAAATTCTATTATAGTAATTCTTATTAATTTATTTTTATACTCTCGCAACAAAGTTGCTAAGGAGAGTATTATAGTTTTGTTCACATAACGGTTGTTTGTAAGTCCTAAAACTAAAAGAGTCAGATATAGGGTTATATATTCCAAAGTGATCAGGGTGACGAGTAGAGTTGAAATCCGCATGTGCTTTCCGTGCAAGCTGTAATTTGAGTAAAAATTGAGCAAAAACCGAAAACCGAGTGTGTCATAACTAAGCCATAATTAAAGATATTAAAGGTAAATTTGGCACAAAGGATCGCATTAGGGAGGGGCATATTTGGACCTAATTTTTTTGGAAAAGTGGGTGTGCCCCCGCCCCCTACTAAGTTTTTTGTACATATCTCGGAAACTACTCTAGCTATGTCAACCAAACTCTATAAAGTTGTTTCCTTCAGGCATTTCCATAAACAGTTCAAAAATGAAAGAAATCGGATAATAACCACGCCCACCTCCCATACAAAGGTTATGTTGAAAATCACTAAAAGTGCGTTAACCGACTAATAAAAAACCTCAGAAACACTAAGTTTTACGGAAGAAATGTTAGAGGGAAGCTGCACCCAGGCTTTTATTAAAAATTGAAAATGGGCGTGGCGTCGCCCACTTATGGACCAAAAACCATATCTCAGGAACTACTAGACCGATTTCAATGAAATTCGGTATATAATATTTTCTTAACACCCTGATAATATGTACGAAATATGGGTGAAATCGGTTCACAACCACGCCTTCTTCCAATATATTGCTATTTTGAATTCCATCTGATGCCTTCTCTGTATAATTTATACATTAGGAACCAATGATGATAGCGGAATAAAACTTTACACAAATACGGTATTTGAAAAATATGTAAATGACGGATAATGAAATCTCGATTATCACTTTATCATGCGAGATTATAAAATGTTCGGTGACACCCGAACTAAGCCCTTCCTTACTTGTTATGTTTTACTTTATTCTATTTTTTATTATTTTTATGCACAGAGTCTTACAGTTTTGTTCACCTAAGTGTTCTAAGTATCACCTGAAACAAAGTGAGATAGATTTAGGGTTATATAAAAACAAATAATCAGGATGACGAGAAAAGTTGAAACCCGGTTAACTGTTTGTCTGTCTAAATTAAGATGCTGTAATTGCTAAGATTTGCTATCTTGACGCGAT
The DNA here is from genome assembly GCF_024586455.1 of Bactrocera neohumeralis. NCBI lineage: Eukaryota > Metazoa > Arthropoda > Insecta > Diptera > Tephritidae > Bactrocera > Bactrocera neohumeralis. Next base: position 20,681 of record NW_026090070.1, on the reverse strand, counting down.
TAGGGGGCTCAGTAGATATAATGATCCAAAGAGAAAACAACACAAACTTTAAACATCGGAACATGGAACACAAGAAGTATATACGAGCCTGGAAAACTAGCTAATACGATTTTCGAAATGGAAAAATTAGACATCGATTTACTTCGAATAAGTGAAACATGGTGGCCAGATTGCGGAGAATTTATTTCCCAAAATACAAAGTTCTTTTTCTCTGGCAACCAATAGTAATAGAATAGAACAAATAGAAACTTTCTATGATGAACTAGACGAACTTATGTCATGAACGGAAACGTGGACTTTAAAAATCAAAGATATGAACAAGCTAGAGTCCTTCGAGCAATGACTTATTAGACGAATCCTAAAGATTCCATGGACAGATAGAGTTACAAACAGTGAAGTTTTTAGAAGAGTGAACCGCAATAGAGAGTTGTTAAAGACTATAAAACAAAGAAAAGTAGCCTACCTAGGACATGTTATGAGGCACTCTAAGTATGAGCTCCTACAAATAATTATCCAAGGAAAAATTGAAGGAAAACGGGGTATTGGCCGTAAACAACTTTCGTGGCTTCGAAACATTTGACAATTTGTATATATTTAGGCTGTTCACGGTAAGGTGGTTATCGGGTTATGTGATTATTAGATTAAAAATAACGTCTATGCTCCGTGAATATCCTATGTATGGTTATTTGCTTATTTTTACACAAACTGCTGTTCATTGTTTACAATTTTAGTTCAATGAAATTCCTACTTATAAAATGCCTAAACAAAGTTTAAAAAGCAAAATAATCGAATTTAAAATAAGTTCTGCTATTCAGGAAATGGACTTTATTGAAGGTGTGTGCTTATTAAAATTTTTCGAATTTTAAGGGTTCCAAAAATTTGCAGACATCTTGCGTCCTGAACAGAGTCACAATGCTATGGATGGAGTGTTAAAAGAACTGCTGGAGGATATAACTTTACTCATCTGTAGTAGACAGGGAGATGAACTCCATGTTCCGAAATCTATTCATTGGCGAGAAAATGTTCTGTGTTGCTTCGACGATGGAGATGTTTACAAATGCTGCGCGTCAGCAAATGCCATCTTAATGGAAATGCCATTCGCTTAGTTTTATTTATTTTTGTGCTGCCATTTAGTAAAATTCCAACGACTTTCTAACACTGGAAATAAGCAAACAACCACATAATCTGTAAATAAGGGCCTAGGTTGGTCAAAGTTGGTTATTTTATCATACCGTATTTTGTTGTTGTTTACTTAATCACATAACTCGATAACCACATTATCGTGAACAGCCTAATTGTATTTAACATGTAAACATTACATTAATATATTATTATTAAGCTTAATAAAATTGTACATATTATAAAAAGTTATATGATGAATGTTATTGGCAAATAAAGAAGAATTTCTTACAGAAGATCGCAGTAGCGAGGCGCACCTGTGGATAAAAAATTAAAAAAAAATGGGCGCGGCCCCGTTGAAAGTATATGTCTCATAAGACCCTTACGTACATCGACCATATTTACTGAGTACAAATCTTATAAGGACTTCTACCGACAATGTGAAAATGGAGGATAACCCCACTCACTCCCATAAAAGCATAACGGTACTGGTAAAAACTAATAAAACCGCAATAAATCAATAACTAAATACACCAGAGACATTTAAGTATACCTTCGAGAGGTTTTTCTTTTTTTTCGAAAGCCAGAGGCGGGACTTTAATCTGCTAAACCTAATTTGCGGGGATTAACGTTGTGTTGAAAAACATTTATTTGCGATTTTTCTACATTTTTTAATGTAAAGGAGCCTGATAAACACCATTTTTTGGTTTCTATTCCGGGGCGTAAATGTACAGAGAAGATGGTTTTCCAATTCATGAACACGTCATGTATAGCTGGTCGTGTGAAAAACATTTCCAGATTTATGCCACGCACATTCAGCGACTTTCCTTGTGTTCTGTGGTTTATCATCACAAATGCAATTTTCCCTGGAAACTGAATAGGTCTGACCAGAAATGGCAAATCGTTGGAATTCAAAGGAATTCGTATAATCAAGAATTCTGCAACTTGTATTTGTTGGCTGCGGCATAATTAGTAGGGTTCCATTACCAAATTTCGGCGCATGCAGATTTTTCTTAATTGGCGTTGACACTGCCTACGCGATTATAGCCGAGTTAACAACAGCGCCAGTCGTTTCTTCTTCTCGCTACGTGGCGCCAATTCGATATTCCAAGCGAAGCCAGGTCCTCCTCCACTTGGTCCTCCCAACGGAGTGGAGGTCTTCCTCTTCCTCTGCTTCCCCCGGCGGGTACTGCGTCGAATGCTTTCAGAGCTGGAGTGTTTTTGTCCATCCGGACAACATGACCTAGCCAGCGTAGCCACTGTCTTTTAATTCGCTGAACTATGTCAATGTCGTCGTATATCTCGCACAGCTCATCGTTCCATCGGATGCGATATTCGCCGTGGCCAATGCGCAAAGGACCATAAATCTTTCGCAGAATTTTTCTCTCGAAAACTCGTAACGTCGACTCATCGGTTGTTGTCATCGCCCAAGCCTCTGCTCCATATAGCAGGACGGGAATTATGAGTGACTTATAGAGTTTAGCTTTTGTTCGTCGAGAGAGGACTTTACTTTTCAATTGCCTACTCAGTCCGAAGTAGCACCTGTTGGTAAGAGCAATCCTGCGTGGGATTTCCAGGCTGACATTATTAGTGGTGTTAATGCTGGTTCCTAAATAGACGAAATTATCTACAACTTCAAAGTTATGACTGTCAACAGTGACGTGAGAGCCAAGTCGCGATTGCGACGACTGTTTGTTTGATGACAGGAGATATTTCGTCTTGCCCTCGTTCACTGCTAGACCCATTTGCATGCAGATTGCAAAACATAATGGCAGATCCAACTTTGAGTATGTCCAAGAAATTCCACTTTCAATTCACGGCTCCGTATTTTCGGCAGCTAAAATTGGGCGTGCACTCAAGTAATCGTAGTTACGATAATTTGGCCAATGAAGTGAATTGACAAAAGGTATTTGCCTATTTCCAATTCTCATCGAACACGATGAAAAATGTCTTCGGAAATGCCAATGTGTTCGTACGCCATAATTAACGCGGATTTGAAGGTTTATATGTCGAAATGATCTTCGAAAACCGTTCATGAATTACAAAAGTAAATATCATAAAAAGCGCCTTATTGCAGTTCACGTATCGACCCATTTGATGCTTGCTGATCTCATCTCGTTTAAGACCAATAACCACTATGTTGCTTTCTTTGGTGACGTATTTGCAAACGCATTTGATAGATTTCACCAAACTGCAATATTCCACATTGACATAAGATTTGAATGTGAATTAGACAAGTTGTGGCGAACATGGTACGATCCATGTGTTGTGGACTCCGATATTCACTCCTCTAAGTTAAATGCTAAATGCGTTACAAATGGTTGTTAATATTAATTTTTTCTCTGCTATAAATATATTGATATGAAGAAATTGTCCTGGATATTCGGGAATTGGGGTAGGTTTTATCTCTGGCTTGCTGGGACGTCTCTCTTACCTATTTTCTGAACATATTCTACATTGTCTGACAATTTTTTTAATTCTATACTGCATTTGGGGGGAAGTAGAATTTTTCGATTATCTGTTTTTTATTATACTCTCGCAACAAAGTTGCTAAGGAGAGTATTATAGTTTTGTTCACATACCGGTTGTTTGTAAGTCCTAAAACTAAAAGAGTCAGATATAGGGTTATATATACCAAAGTGACCAGGGGGACAAGTAGAGTCGAAATCCGGATGTCTGTCTGTCCGTCTGTCCATTCGACCGTCCGTCCGTGTAAGCTGTAACTTGAGTAAAAATTGAGATATCATGATGAAACTTGGTACACGTATTTCTTGGCTCCATAAGAAGGTTAGGTTCGAAGATGGGCAAAATCGACCCACTGCCACGCCCACAAAATGGCGAAAACCGAAAACCTATAAAGTGTCATAACTAAGCCATAAATAAAGATATTAAAGTCAAAATTGGCGCAAAGGATCGCATTAGGGAGGGAAATATTTGGACGTAATTTTTTTGGAAAAGTGGGTGTGGGCCCGCCCCTTACTAAGTTTTTTGTACATATCTCGGAAACTACTATAGCTATTTCAACCAAACTCTACAGAGTGGTTTCTTTTAGGGATTTCCATATACAGTTTAAAAATGCAAGAACTCAGATAATAACCACGCCCACCTCCCTTACAAAGGTTATGTTGAAAATCACTAAAAGTGGATTAACCGACTAACAAAAAACGTCAGAAACACTAAGTTTTACGGAAGAAATTTTAGAAGGAAGCTGCACCCAGGCTTTTATTAAAAATTGAAAATGGGCGTCGCATCGCCCACTTATGGACCAAAAACCATATCTCAGGAACTACTAGACCGATTTCAATGAAATTCGGTATATAATATTTTCTTAGGACCCCGAGGACATGTACGAAATATGGGTGAAATCGGTTCACAACCACGCCTTCTTCCAATATAACGCTATTTTGAATACCATCTGACGCCTTCTCTGTATAATATATACATTAGGAACCAATGATGATAGCGGAATAAAACTTTACACAAATACGGTATTTGAAAAAATATGTAAATGACGGATAATGAAATCTCGATTATCACTTTATCATACTAGAGTATAAAATGTTGGGTGACACCCGAACTAAGCCCTTCCATACATGTTTTCTATTGCATTTATAAGATACAATGTCTTCAGAGGTAAGTATTCCATTAGTTACAGAAGAGTTTAAATGGCATTTTAACAGCTTACATAGGTCGTTAGAAGAATACTGTGATTTAGTGTTTAGATGTCTGTGATATGTAGGAAAGGGTATTTTGAATTCGTAAGAATTCTTTTGTCCTGTGAGTAACCATATTTGATTTTTATACACGTTGATAGGCATCTCAGTTGCTGGTATCAGGTTGTGTCCTGAACTTTCATCGGAGTGCGTTACTATTGGTAATGCTCTTGAAATAAAAGCGATTGGCTTTCCGCCCTGTTCGAGTACTGCTCCAATGGCGGGTTTTGAAGTATCTGTAGTCAATTGAAATTCTTTCTGATAGTTGGGATAGGTTAGTGTTACTTCGCTTGAAACTAATACACTTTTTAGTTTGTCGAAAGCTTTTATAGCTGCGTCGTCTAGCTTAATGATTTTCTGTTTTGATTCATTTTTCGATATTTTTCCATCTTCTCTTCTAAGAAGGGCTGTGAGGGGTTACGGATACCGGACAGTCCTAAAAATGATCTTAAATCTTTTAAGGATTTTGGGTATGGAAAGTCGACTATTGCTCGTACTTTATTAGGGTTTGTGCCTATTCCGTCTGAAGATACTATAAATTCTAAAAATCCTTTTTCGTTTTTAAATAATTCGCACTTATGCATTTGTAATTTCATATTCGCCTCTCGTAAAGTTTTGAAAATTTCAAGGATGTGTTAAGCATGTGTTTTTTCATATTTGCTGAATATGATTATATCGTAGATATAAACATAATAAGATTTTCCAATGTGTTTTCTAAGAATGTCTAATGCTCGTTGAAACATTGTTGGGGCATTCTTTAAACTGAACGACAAACGTGTGAATTCGTAATTGCCATTTTTAACTGAGAAAGCAGTCTTCTCTATGTCAGATTCTTTTAGTGGAATATCAGGGAGTGGATAACGATCGGGTATTGTGATTGAATTAAGCTTCCTGAAATCTATTACTAAGCTCAATGGCGGCGTTTACTGTGGGTATGGTGGGTAGTTGTACCCACACGGAATTTTTCGAGTAATTACCCACTCGAAAAATAACCTACGAAAAAGAAATTAAATAAACTTAACTAGAAAAAAAATATTTTTTTTTTGTTGAAGTTGGCAACACTTCTTCTAATTGTCAAATAGCATTCGATTAATATTGCAAATTCTCTAAAAAATCGATAGCAGTCATTGTTATATGGCTCATCCTTTAAAATATAGCAAAACAATTTGACCTAAACCGGTTTCTAAGGGTTTTTATTTTATAACAATGAACAAGTTTGTCGTGAGAAAAAAAAAAGAATAAATACAGAGAGCGTTGATGATGCTGTAGCTGTACAACATAGTTCTAACGCAGAAAGCGTGGATGATGCTGTTAGACAGCATATTGAAGGTGGACAATTAAGTTGTAATGCAGATAGCGTGGATAAGTGTTCTGAAAATGGTAAGTAATTTTATTGTTTAATATAGGTCAAAACTGAAAGGTGAATATTTTTCTAGCGAATAGTATAAAAATTGCTTCTCAACTTTCAAATTTTGAGCACTGGCAGCAAAAATTTCAATGGCTTCAACTCAATAATAAAAACAAAGCAATTTGTTGCATTTGCAGTGAGTCGTGCGAAAAAAAACTTACGATTAAGTTTGATTCTCGTTCCAATCAATCCAAACATGCTTGGGTTGACGAAGGTTTCAAAAATTGGAAGCACGCGGCTGAGAAAATAAAATCTCATTCACTAAGTGCATTATATATTGAGAGCGTTGAAAATTTAAGGAGTGTTTCAACTACAAATGTTGTACAGAAATTATCAACTGCACACCTGAAACAGATGATGGAGAATAGAACTGCGCTCCAGAAAATATTTATTACCTTGTTAGTTATGGCACAACAATGTCTTCCTATAAAAGGACATAATGATGATAAAAAGTCAAATTTCTTGGCCATTCTAAATGCTCGAGCAGAAGACGTGCCAGAGCTAAAACCTTGGTTGAAAAGAGATGGCTTCAAATGGTTTCATCACGATATTCAAAACGAAATCTTAGACTTAATGGCCACTGCTACTTTGACCCCGATTATGGAAGAAATACGAAACGCAGAATTTTTCTCAATTTTATTAGATGAAACTGCAGATGTCGCAAGTGTTGAGCAAGTGTCCATTTGCCTAAGATATGTCACTGAAGATTTGAATGCCAGTGAATATTTTGTCGATTTTTTTTCAACACCGGACACAAAGTCCCAAACTTTATTTAACCTAGTTAATGCAGTATTGGTACAATATAAATTACCTCTTTCCAAACTCAGAGGTCAATGCTATGATGGTGCTTCAAATGTTAGTGGTAAGATTTCTGGGCTACAGAAATGCATTCATAAGGAAGAGCCTCGGCTTTGTTTGTTCACTGTAACGCACACAACATCAACCTTGTTGTTCAAGATTCGCTACAAAAAATTAATATTGCTCGAAAATTTATTGGAATAGATCTTTAAGATCTAATAAACTTTGTACGAGATTCCCTAAACGCTTGGACCAATTTAAACAATTTCAGAATGAAACAGACCAAAAGAAAGACATTCTTTTGCCGTCTCTTGCAGCCTATTGTCCGACTAGGTACGTCAAAATAAATTTGTGTATGATTTTATTTTAATATATTTTATTTTTACTAATTTCTTCATTACAGATGGGTGTTACGTGTAAAATCCTTGAAGGCTGTTAGAGCGAATTACGCTGTATGGCTAAAATTTTTCTTTGAAGATCTACGAATAAAGAAATAGACAGTTCTGTTTCAGCCAAAGCTACTTTTTTTTTGTTAACAATGATAATCGAAATTTTTAATCGCATCGAAATATTGAACACCGAACTCCAAAAATCAAACCTTTCTGTTATTTACTCCTACAAAAAAGTGAACGACCAGCTGATTGAGTCCCTCAGAAGTCGATTCGAAAATGAATCTGCTCAATTTTTCAAATTATTGGAACAATTTACATTGTGCGCAACAGAAAATGTGGATGAAGTCCTTAAATTTTATGAAAAATATTTTGACAAGGAACGACTTTTAAGCGACAGAGATATGTTTTGGCAATTGGTGAAACGGCAAAAAAGAAGTGTCAAAACGTTCCGTGAAATTTTAAATTTTTGCAAGGAGATCGAATGGTGTCAGGGGCTTATACCTGATTTAACACGCTTTGTGCGAATGTTCATAACGATTCCGGGATCATCATGTTCGAACGAAAGGAGTTTCTCTGTCCTTCGAAGATTAAAATCTTATTTACGCTCAACCATGCTCCAGGACAGGTTAAATAATGCGGCTATTTTGCACGTTTACGCAAATGAAGCATCAAAATTAGATTTAAATTTGTTAATGGGTAAGTTTATAGCAAAATCGCCGAGAAGAAAAACAGTTTTTGCAATAAATACTTAAATTTTTTTGAATTTATTTATTTTTTACTTATTCTACCCATCCGAAATTTACATGAACCGCCGCGCCTGACTAAGCTGTATTTTTTATCCGTGGTTGCGTTGGATAATGCTTTGTATAAACTGGTGGATCGGAGTTGGTGCTAATATTGGCGATGACTTTTGTTGTATAAGTAAGTTTTTCATTAAGGTCAGAGAAAAAGTCGAAATGTTTGTTTATTATTGATTTATTTTTTTCTTTTTGGAAGTTGTTCATGTGGTTATCTCTGAAAATTCCGTGATTTACGTATTGTGACAATAGTGGTTTTATAGTTTTATTCGGTATGAGTTGTTTAAGGACATGAAATTATCTTCGGTATGAGTGATTACGGATAGTTCTTTAAGAGTATCATTGCCAAGTATTACATGAAAAGATATGAGAGAAGGAAGAATATAAAACTTTATATTTACATATACATACATGGTAGGTCTTCCACCTACTCAATTTTCAAAAAAGTTCTTGTCATTTTCGATTTTCTTTTTAGCCATATATGGCTGTATGTAGTTTTTATTGGAGACTGTATCCACTAATATTTTAATCATGTCGCAGCTCTCCGTTCTACAATTAAAGTAAGGCATCGACGAGTTTTTCAGCCTAAAAAATGAATGTCTGAGAAGTCGTTGTTTTCGTAGTTGTGCTGATGATCGTTTCGTTGGTTTGGTATTCAGGATTCAGGATCAAAAGAGATGATATTCATTGTAGTTGTCCTTATCATGGTAACACGTTTCTGGATAGGGGGTTTCGGCGCGTGGTTTAGTATACTATAATTCTTTGATGGTAGTGGAGATTTAAAGTTATAGTTGTTAAAACCGATCTGATTGTTAGCGAGGTTGCTTCTAACTTTTTTTTTCAGCTTGAAGCATAAGTGGAGTGCTCTTAAATTTGCAATATTCTTTCGACACTCCTTTTCCACGAACTAAACTCAGATGGTTTGCTTGAAAAGTCCCATAGAGATCTTATTACGTCTGAAATTTTATCAATTTCTGATAAATTATTTCTGTCTATTTCATCAATGCTTAAGTCCACTACCGGTATTTGCTTCGTGTTAGCCCTAATAATATAATGTATTATGTCGCGTCTTTTTTAATTAGCATTTGAGCGAAAACATTCTGCATAAATTATTATTTATTTACTTTTTAACATTTACTAGTAAGTTTGTTTTCTTTATTTTTGATTATTTGTTTTGAAATAAAATAAGTACAAGCTTTCTATTAATTATAACTTACACTATACGAGCGTCTATCCCGCGACGTGAAGATCTTCGTTGATTCCCCCTTTCCTTTTGTACTTTGGCTCTTTCCTCGGATACTCCTACGATGTCTCTCCGGTTTGCGGGTTGAATTGCTTTAAATGATTTTTGCTTTCAATTTTTTTTGTTGACCTGGAATTATGCTCTCCCTTAGTGTAGTCGTCACGGTCACTTTGATGCAGCGTTTGAAAAACTACGCTACTCTCGTAGCATTTCATTTTACTCTTGCTACCGCTCTCACTTTGTCGGGAGCCACAGCATAGCCTTAGCATAACAATGTAAAGTACGTGCTCTTCTCTGCTCCGAGTTTTGTTAGGTAAAAAACTATAGCTGGAGCGGGAGCAAAAAATTAAATTCTGCGCTATGCTCTGGCGTAGCGGTAGCAAAAAATTGGGAGCGATAGCACAGCAGAGCTAATGAAAATTTTCATGTGCTACAGCTCCCGCATGTGTTTGTTGTTTTTTTTTTCTTTTTTTGCTATTTTCTGTCATTTACAAGTATGGTACAAGTTGGTATATAGAAGAAAGTCGTCTATAACTCAAGAATAGCTGAACCGATTTGGCTTAAAATTGGTGGGGAGGTAGCTTAGAAGCAGGGTAAGGACATAGGATACATTTTATCTTTTTATGCTAAAATTCAATACAACTCATAAAAACAAAAAATATATTTCAAATCATAAGCATTTGTTCAAAATTTATGTAAGAATCATTTGAAAATTTTAGTAATTCAAAAATAGAAAGACATAAGTAAAAATTTTCATATCCAAACATGCTTAGTATATGGGTTATACTGATTTTGCTCCTTAACCAGGTAATGCAAATGCATTCATAACAAACCAAACGGGATATCTAACATAAAGATATAGCGGAATAATTGGAGTGTTGATAAAAAGGTTTATTATAATTTTAGATATACAGAAATCTTTTCGATTCTTTGCAATATACATTCAAGTATGTATATGCGTACAATTTCAAACTGATTCTTCCTAAAAAATGATAAAATTACTAAATATTGGGAATGGTAGAATAGAACTGCAAATACGCAGTGCAATGGATTAAAACTGGTACTGGTAATCAGTAGATGAATATTAACCACGTGTATTCCAAAAGATAAAGGCTAGGTATCTAAACCTGATTTTTCCATGAAATTCGCATTTTTTTGTATAACTGACAAGAGCTACAGCGTCTAAAGTCAAAGCGATGCCATAAAATACCTCTGATCTGTAGGAATTTAAAGATAAAAAACCAAGATTGTAGTGTATTTTCTATGGAAAATTTTTATATGGCCCGGTCCAGTTCTTAATGTTAATATGTAGGGCTAAAATTTTCAGGAAATTTTTTTTTGGGGTATTTCCAAGGAAATTTCGTGACGGGACCGAACAAAATTAATAATTCAAAAAAATAAAAACACCCTAATGTATATAAATATAGTAATTGAGTATTGTAATACATTTGGAATCGATGATGTTCTTGGTAATATAAAAATGGCAAATATTTTACATTATAAACAAAATTTTATAATAGCAAAAAAGCAAAAAAACAACAAACACATGCGGGAGCTGTATGTTAACATGGCAAATGTTAACAATTACTAAATAAGTAATAACACATAATCAGCAATAATTAGCAAATTATAGCGGAAATGCATCTTTAGTTGCACAATATTTCCCACAGCAAAAGCCAGACGCTTTCATCAGCATAAATGCTCATTTTTCGGCGTGAAGCGGAAATCCAACACGCGCAACCGAAATAAGCCAATTCGGAGAATCGGCAACAAAGTCAGCAGTTGGCCAGTGCAACGTAGCTTAGGTTTTAAGTAAATTAATTCTTAAGTTTAGTCTTAGCTCTGTAATGAAACGAACAAGTAATAAATAAAATTTTTTTAAAAGAAATTAACATCAAATTTCTTAACTGGCGCCCAACGTGGGGCCTTCGCTAGTCGCGTTTAGTATCAATACAATTCGCGGGTGTATCCACAAGTCTTGGTTAAAAAGTTTGTGCTGTCGTGATTCTCAGCGGCTACCATTAGAAGCCGCTTCGCCCCATAGACGGCGAAGGCTTGGGCTAGGACTCAACAGAAGTGCAGGAAAAGAGGCCCCCTAGTCGCCAATAGCAAACGGGAAACGCAAGACGTTAGCCGCCTGCCCAGGAGAATGTTCCTGCTACTAGAGTAAGAATTCACATATGTAAAAGAATTTTTAAAATATAAAAAGTGAAACTGTTTAAAGTGAAACAAACTATGTTTAAGAAATCTTTAATGCAAAGGTGAACACAATCTAAGAATAGTAACATAATTTAAGAAAGGGAGCGTAATTCAGAAAAAATCGTTGAACTAGACGAAATAATATTATATCGATAAGCTAACTAAAAGTGAAAAATTTAGAAAGGAAAGTTTTAACTCACAACAAAATAAGCCAGGGATAAATTAAATTTCTAAAATTAAAAGTGAATAATAGAAATATATCAATCATGCCAGTTAATCCTGCCAACCTCGTTCGGCCACCAATACTTAATGCACCCCAAGGGCCACCAGCACCTTGTGGTCAGCCTCTTGCCTCTTCTAATTCATTCTCTATGGATGAGTTAACTTCCGTAATCACAGGAATTGTGAACAATGTCTTAAGGACTGAAGGGCGAAACATTGTTCAAGCCGCCCTTAACCCAAATTCCAACTTTTCAAATTTCACGGACATTACCATAGACTCAAGACTACCCGGGAATGTCTCTGAATTAGACAAAATACCAGATGTGGTACGATGTCTTCGGGAGTTCTCCGGAAATCCGGGAGAATTCACATCTTGGAGGAAAAGCGTGGACAGGATCCTCCAGATACATGAGCCTCAAAGAGGTACCCCAAAATATTATGGCATCCTCAATGTCATTAGAAACAAAATAGTGGGCAATGCCGACATTGCCTTGGAGTCCTATAACACTCCACTGGATTGGAAGGCGATCTCCAGTTGCCTAACATTGCATTACGCGGATAAACGCGACCTTGGTACCCTTGAGTACCAAATGACCTCTCTCGTACAGGGTAGCAATACAATTCAAGAATTTTACCAAAAGGTATATTCTCATCTCTCACTAATTCTGAACAAACTGGGAAGCATGGAAGTCGACGCAGAAGCCATGCACCTTCTAACTCGTACGTATAGGGATAAAGCCCTAGACACGTTCGTTCGCGGACTCAAAGGAGATCTACCGAGACTCCTTGGAATGAGGGAACCAGCAGATCTCCCTCAGGCACTCCACCTGTGTCTCAAACTAGAGAATCAAACCTTCAGGTCACATTATGCCTTGAGCAATAATAACAATATCAGCAGGAAACCACAAGAGTTTCGTCCACCACTACCTCCCAGAAGGATGAACAATGAGTTTTACCCCGAATTGGTATACTTGCCCCAACCAAGGTTGTACGCAGCCACTCCACATAGACCACCGCAAATGAACTATCAAGTTCAACGCCAGCAACAGGCGCCCCAATATGCACAACAGCATTACAATCCACCACCACGTCCTTTGCATAAGCCACAGCCACGTCCAGAACCAATGGACATTGACCCATCACTGCGAACTAGGAATATTAATTATATGAATAGGCCACGTAATAATGACCCTATTAGCAAAAGACCTCCTCCTGGCAACCCTCCAGCTCCTGTGCCCCCTAATAATATCCAAAGGAATTTCCATATAGATTCCGAACAACCCCAAGCTTACTATCCTACCACAACAATTGACAGGCAGACGAACGACAACTCTAGTCATTACGATGACGAATGTTACAGAGACAGAAACGATGAAGGTCAGGACGATACCTACATAGACACGACTGATTTACATTTTTTAGAATGAGTCACTCTTCGCTGCCCTATGTTGAATGCAGGCTGAAGAGTGGAGATATTGTGAAAATTTTAGTAGATACAGGATCTACGAAAAACTATATACGATCCTCTATCGTGCCCAATCCAATAAATAACGAAAGCATTTTTTTTGCGAAATCCATAGCAGGAGACATCGAAATCAAACAGCATACCTTTCTAAACCTATCTAACTCAGGCAAAAAACTGAAATTCTACCTCCTCCCAACTCTGACATCATTCCATGGTATTATTGGGAATTATAGCCTTAAGGAGCTTGACGCTGTCATCCACGTAAAGAATAACTTCATGGAGTTAGAAGGCAATACCAAAATTAAATTCAAGCAGCTAGCTTCAAGATCTGTTAACAAAATACATATCAAGGAAGATAACTTTTCACAAAAACATCAGAAGGAAATTAGTAATTTAGTCGAAAATTTTTCTAATCTCTTTACGGAACCAAACGATAAGCTTACCTATACCACTAAAGTCATAGGAGAAATCAGAACGCACAAACACACTCCCGTTTATACAAGGTATTACCCTTACCCAATGTCATTAAAAGGTGAAGTCGAAACCCAAATCAACAAAATGTTACATCATTCGACCATCAAGATCACCTTATAATTCACCCGTTTGGGTTGTAGCTAAAAAACCCGATTCCCAAGGCAATAAGCAATACCGAATCGTTATTGACTATAGGAAGCTTAACTCGATTACGGTAGAAGACCGTTACCCAATACCCCAAATTAATGAGGTACTATCCCAGCTTGGGAAAAACAAATACTTTTCCGTTTTGGATTTAAAGAGTGGATTCCATCAAATCCCTCTCAAAGAATCCGATATTGAGAAAACAGCTTTCTCAATAAACAATGGCAAATACGAATTCACAAGACTGCCATTCGGACTCAAGAACGCCCCTTCAATTTTCCAGCGAGCCTTAGATGACATTCTTCGTCATCACATTGGAAAAATTTGCTATGTCTATATCGATGATATAGTCGTTTTCAGCATCTCTGAAAAAGAGCACACCCTACACTTAAACCAAATTTTCAAAACCCTTGAAGACGCAAACATGAAAATACAATTAGACAAATGCCATTTTTTCAGGGACTCAGTAGAGTTTCTAGGATTTATTATTTCCTCAAAAGGAATAACAAAGAATCCCTCAAAGGTAGAAGAAATAGCTAAAATACCCTACCCCAAAAATATTAAGCAACTTCGCTCATTTTTAGGCCTTTCCGGCTACTATGGTCGCTTTATTAAAGATTACGCCATGCTGGCTAAACCTCTAACCATACTCTTTAGAGGGGAAGAAGGACGTATATCTAAAAACAAGTCCAGCAAAATTAATATCGAATTGGATGAAGACGCAAAAGATGCCTTCAACAAAATTAAAAATTCACTCATGTCTGACGACGTCATACTTTCCTATCCTGACTTCAATAAAGAATTCCATCTAACGACCGATGCGTCAAACTTTGCAATTGGTGCAGTCCTTTCGCAGGACAAACACCCCATCGCCTTCATCTCCCGAACACTAACCAACACAGAAGAAGCCTATGCTACGAACGAAAAAGAGTTTTTAGCAATCATCTGGGATCTAAACAATTTCAGGAATTATCTATACGGTTCAGCCAAAGTAAAAATTTATACAGACCACCAACCCCTTACACAGGCCCTCAGCAATAAAAATAACAACTCGAAGAATGAAACGTTGGAAAGCCACACTGGAAGAATACAATCATGAACTCCATTACAAACCAGGCACAACTAACGTGGTAGCCGACGCACTATCAAGAACGCCTCCCGAACCAATTAACGCCTTGTCAGTAACCCAGCATAGTGACGAGAGCTCATCCGATAATTTAATGTGGCATGTAGAATCCTCAATTAACGTTTTCAAAAACCAAATCTTCCTAAATTCAGGCCCAATTTCTACCTATCAATTCAAGATAGTATTCCCCACATACCATAGACACGTCATTGAAGAACCGGAATATAACTCAGAAACATTAATAAATCTCCTCAAAAGGTACCTAAACCCCTCCATAATAAATTGCATCAAAACCGACGAAAGAACTATGGGTAAAATTCAAGAAATATACCCGATCCACTTTAGTAACTATAAAACCAGGTTTTCTCAACTCCAAGTCCAGGATGTGACAGACGAACAACAACAAGAAGAAATAATCATAAATACCCATAAAAGAGCACATAGGAATTCTCGTGAAAACAAACTTCAAATTTTAGAAAATTACTATTTTCCCTCCATGACCAAAACAATAAAAAGAATTATTCAGCAATGCTCAGTTTGCAAAGAAAATAAGTACGACCGCCACCCTACCAAACCAAAACTAGGAGAAACCCCTATTCCACAATTTCCAGGACAAATCTTACATATTGATATTTACATAACTGAACGAAATTTCGTCCTTACAGCCATAGACAAATTTTCAAAGTATGTCCAAACCAAAATCCTTCGCTCCAGAGCCGTAGAACACGTTAAGGAACCTCTTCGCGAACTACTGTTTCAATTTGGCGTACCAGAAACGGTAGTTATAGACAATGAAACGTCTTTGAATTCAGCTTCCATTCGATTTTTATTGGAAGATACCCTAAATATACAAATTTTTAAAACACCACCTTATGCAAGTTCCGTAAATGGTCAAGTAGAGCGATTTCACTCGACCCTCACAGAAATAATGCGCTGTTTAAAAGCAGAGCGAACTTTCACCTCATTCGCCGAACTCCTCGATAACTCCGTCTACGGGTACAATTTTTCAGTCCACTCCTCCACAAAGAAAAAACCAATAGAGGTATTTTTCGGGAGAAGAATCTCCACAGACCCAAGCCAATTTGAGAGAAGAGAGGAAGAAATTATCTCGGAACTAAAAAATAGACAACTAAAAGATCTTTCCTAACATAATAAATCCCGACATCCAATTAGAACATATAACCCTAGAGAAACAATTTACGTTAGGATAAACAAACGACTAGGAACCAAAATATCTGCAAAATTTAGAAAAGAAATAGTAAAGGAAGACAAAAGTTCCACCGTTTTGACAGAATCAGGAAAAGTAGTTCATAAACGCAATATAAAAAATCAAAACTAATATTTCTGTTTCCAGACTTCTCCTTATTTACCCAATATTCGCATCAATAGACATTTATGACTACTCCACGGCACAAATAGTTACGATAAATGACAGACTAGTAAAAATCCAGAATGGAGACTTCAGGCTAATACACATAATCTTCGGACATACCCAAGGACACAATCCTTTATCCCATCCTAAAACACGAATTAACCCAATCTCTTCAAATTTTAGATACAATAAAACCTGTCGAAAGAAGACAGAAAAGATCCATAGATAGTTTAGGAACGGCTTGGAAATTCATAGCCGGAAGCCCCGATCACGAGGATCTGGATGTAATAACCAAAAATCTTAATGATATCAATAATAATAATAATAAACAAGTACTAATTAACAATATTTTTAACGAAAAAATTAATAACATTAGCATGATAGAAAATAATCTTCTTAATAACATAAGGAAAGATACTTACATATATAGAAAACGAAACTATTATAAATTTGCAAAATAGAATACGATTAATAAAAGAAGAGTTGATTAACATTAAATACGCCATACAGTGGGCAAAGAAAGACATTTTAAATACATTATTGTTAAATAAAAATGAAATCGAAATTGCGTTAGAAAATTTAGAAAATGACGAAATACCTTTCAAAAATGCTGAAGAAGCACTAGAAATATCAAATATAAATGTAATTAGTCAAAATATGACAATATTTTACTTGGTAAAAATACCATTAACTATTAAGGAAAATTTTCAAAAAATGATTATAAGACCAGTTGTTAAGCAAAACAAAATTATAATTATATAAAGGGTACAAAAGATACCTATAGAATTAAAGAAGTATGTAATAATTATAAGAAAATTGAGATTTGTAAGTAAACTTAACTAGTAAATATAAGTAATAGTAGTTGTATACCTAGAGTAGTAAATAGCCTAAATTCATCTTGCACTTTAACAAACGGCCAACATACCCAACAAATCGAAGAAGTAAAACCCGGCACCATATTACTTAATGGCTTTCAAGGGATAATAGATGCTGACGGAATGCAGACAAATTTATCAGGGACACACCTTATTAATTTTCATAACTCAACGTTAAAAATAAATCATCAATTTCACATTAATTACGATTTGGTTCCACTGCCGGCAATCCCAGCAGCCCTGCAACCAGCACCAATCGAAAGAAATCGAATTGAATTACTTTCTCTCCAGGCCTTAAAGGAGTTTCACATTGATAACATACGAAGAATAAATCTTCTGAAGACAGCAACGATATCCAATAGCTCCCTTTCACTTGGAGCCGTTGCAACTATCATTCTCGGTATGATATTTTTTCGAAAATTTTGGAAAAAGCACCAAAACAGAATAACCATATCTTCAAGCCTGTACCTTAACCAGATGCCTCCGGCGAATATTGATCTTAAGGAGATCAAAAATGTTTCCAATGATCAAAATGCTTACATCAATTTTAACAACCTCCCCTATTTTTGATAGGCACTCGGGACGATCGCTTTTAAGAGGGGAAGTGTTAACATAACATTTGCCATGTTTGACAATTACTAAATAAGTAATAACACATAATCAGCAATAATTAGCAAATTATAGCGGAAATGCATCTTTAGTTGCACAATATTTCCCACAGCAAAAGCCAGACGCTTTCATCAGCATAAATGCTCATTTTTCGGCGTGAAGCGGAAATCCAACACGCGCAACCGAAATAAGCCAATTCGGAGAATCGGCAACAAAGTCAGCAGTTGGCCAGTGCAACGTAGCTTAGGTTTTAAGTAAATTAATTCTTAAGTTTAGTCTTAGCTCTGTAATGAAACGAACAAGTAATAAATAAAATTTTTTTTTAAAGAAATTAACATCAAATTTCTTAACTTGTAGCAATGAAAATTTTCATTAGTTCTGCTGTGCTATCGCTCCCAATTTTTTGCTACCGCTACGCCAGAGCATAGCGCAGAATTTAATTTTTTGCTCCCGCTCCAGCTATAGCTTTTACCTAACAAAACTCGGAGCAGAGTAGAGCACATACTTTACATTGTTATGCTAAGGCTATGCTGTGGCTCCCGGCAAAGTGAGAGCGGTAGCGATAGCATAGCAATAATTTTAGAAATTTTGCTGCTACGGAGTAGTAAATGAGAACCCTGCTTTGATGTGTTCGTGTATTTTATCTGCTCGGGCGCCAAATACATGCGGTTTTTTGACCGCACCCGGACATTACGAAATGGAGACTGAATTTATAAAATTTAATTTCTTTATTCTTTAGGTTAAAATATTTGATATATGGTAACTCTGCCAGAGGCGCGAGCGTAGGCTATTGCTTGCAAGTAAATATTAATAAACGTAAACAAAAAAAAAAAAAAAATTTATTAAAAATAAAAACCAACGAAGGAAAGCCAAGCAACGAGAGGAAAGCCCACAACCACGGAACAAGCACCAAAAAGGAAATGTCCGCGGTATTGTTTGAAAACTTTGGTGCGCAAAGAAATCTTTAGAGCGTGCAGTGTTCGGCTAGTAAAAGTGCTGAAAGTGTAAAAGTTAAAAACAAAAGGTGACTTTGCGTAGGAGTTAAATTTCGTGAAACGCAGTTAAGTACTGAAATAAAGTGGTATCGGCAACTTTGGATTACAGTAAGGCGGTGTGAAAAAACTGTGAAATTACATGTTTCTTGTGGCAAATAACGTTTTAAGAAAAGAAACTGTACGTGTGAAGTGGCGTCACTACTCAGTCCCGTTACAAGATCCGTTAGGACGCTAACGAAAATCAACAGTAAATTCAAGAAAAGACGCTGTCGTCAAACGGTGGCTTGCGGTAGCTGATGAGACCAGCGAGTATATACTCTCACAACGAGTAGAGTATATAGACATAGTGTTGAGTGGTAGTGGTAAAAACTGATGTTGTTGTTTAGCGCAGTTTAGTTGCGTTGATGGTGATTTAAGGGTGGCGGTTGAGGGCAGCGTAGCAGCGTAACAGCGGCGTGCTATTGATACCTGATTGACAGTCCAGAGAAAATTCTAAGCAGAGAAGCAGTGGTTAAAGCGGTCAGCGATTACATACAGTAGCAGTAAGAGTAAATATAAATAAACATAAGCAGAAGACAGGTATGAGTTAAGCAATTTAAAAAAAGAATGTGATTAAAAATTGTCAAACGAGAAGCGTTTTATAAAGTACAGAGCAATGTATAATATTTTGTCAACATAAAAATACCGAAATTAATATTATATATTTTGGAAAACATAACCCATGTGTACTATTACATTTATATAAAAAAAAACCCAATAAGAATTTTAATCAATTTATAAATCAAATTATAAACTTCGGAAAATTCTAACTAAGTTGTCAGAATATTAACTGTAAAACTTAATTGGATTGAACTTAAATTTAATTCACAAGCATTAATTCATTATTCAAGTTACAATATAAAGGCCGAAACTTGTGAACGTAAGGCTTAATTGTACTTTTACTTATTGTTTAAATGAGTTAAGCATCCGCCCACTCTACCCGGGAAAAACTGTGCCATCCTAATAAGACAGCTTAGTTCAGCACAGCTGAGAACACGACAACACAACTCACCAAGCCTATGCACAAACAAACTTATCAAAAAGGATGGTCAAAAGGAAAAGCGGACATATTTGTTTTTTATATTTTGCACATCAACATCCATTTTTGGATTCTCCTTTTTTCGACACGGTGCCGCAATCGCTTCGATCGACATCGTTCCACCCGCGCCGATTTACAGCGATCCAACAAAGTTCGACGCGATAAACTAAATAAACTATTGTTCTGTAGACAAAAGATCATTTTAAATAAATTGTACATTTTAAATTCTAAAAGACATCTTTTCCTTTTTAAAGACTCGAGCGAGTGTAAGTGCAAATTGAATCTTCAAGATACAGTGATTTGTATTCCCCAATAAATTGGGTCAACATTTATTCATGGTCCATCGAGCCTTACAGAAAGGCACTATTGGAAAAACTAAAATCAAAATAAATATAAAAGTGGTGACATGAGGTGCGGTACAAAGTTCGTTTATACTAAAAACACAAAACTAAATTCGTAATATTAAATAAAAGAAAAGAAAAAATATTACAAAAAAAAAAAACAACCCAATCAAAAGACCGCAGTGGGCTAAAATAAAAAATAAAAACAAGTAAAATAAAATAAAGTGGAACGGCTCCCAAAAGATATGCATAGAGAAATGTACATATATATGAAACAAGAGGGTATATCCAAATAAAATGTGCGAAAACAA
>NW_026090069.1:0-20079 GCF_024586455.1 Bactrocera neohumeralis | reverse complement strand
TGATTCCCCGACACTGCATCGGGGAAAAAAACATAGCAACGACAGCGACGACAGCAGCGACGACGGCAGCGGGCAGAGATATTTAGGTTTCGACTTTAAGAGTAAGAATGTTTTAGAGCCCAGAGCCTGAATAAAGCGCACTAGTGTCTAAAAACTAACTGCATAAATGAAATTATGGATTTTTTCCAAATGCACTGCTGTTTTGGCTTTTATGTCAATTTCTGAGTCAGATAGTGAGGGCTAATTAACTTTAATTTGTAAAACTACTGATTTAAAGCCATTCAGTGTGGATTTCTAAATGTGCACTTGCAAGAAAGTCGGTTTTATACCTAAATGTAAAATTCCTGAATTTTTCCAAATGCACTGTCGTATACCATAAACGTAAAATTATGGAATTTTTTTCCAAATGCATTAAGCCGTTATGGCTTTTTATTCAACTTGGTAAGATGAAGAAGGTTTATTAACTTACATATAAGAAGTTACTGCTTTGAAGCAAATCTTTGTGGATTTCTTAATGTGTATATGCAAGAAAATCGGTTTTATACCAAAATGTAAAATTGTGGACTTTTTCCAAATGCATTGTCGTTTTGGCTTTATGTCAACTTCTGTAAGATGAAGAAGGTAAATTAACTTTAATATGTGAAGCTAATGCTTTGAATCAACTTGATATGGATTGCTAAATGTGTGCATGCAAGAAAGTCAGTTTTATACCTAAAAGTAAAATTAATGAATTTTTTCCAACTGCACTGCCGTTATGGTCTTATGCCAACTTCTGTATGATGAAGAAGGTTAATTAACTTTAATATGTAAGCTACTGATTTGAAGCCATTCGGTATGTGATTTCTAAATGTGTATATGCAAGAAAATCGGTTTTATACCTAAATGTAAAATTATGGAATTTTTCCAAATGCACTGCCGTTATGGCTTTATGTCCACTTCAGTAAGATGAAGAAGGTTAATTAACTTAAGTATGTGAAGCTAATGATTTCAGTTAACTTGATATGGATTTTTTAATGTGTACATGCAAGAAAGTCGGTTTTATACCTAAATTTAAAATTGTGGAATTTTTCCAAATGCACTGCCGTTATGGCTTTTATGTTAACTTCAGTAAGATGAAGAGGGTTAATTAACTTTAATATATGAAGCTAATGATTTGAAGCAACTTAATATGGATTTCTAAATGTGTATATGCAAGAAAGTCGGTTTTATACCTAAATGTAAAATTCTGGAATTTTTCCAAATGCACTGCCGATTTGGCATTATGCCAACTTCAGTAAGATGGTGAGGGCTTATTAACTTTAATATGTAAAGCTAATAATTTGAGGCAACTTGATATGGATTTCCAAATGTGTACATGCAAGAAAGTCGATTTTTTACCTAAATGTAAAATTATGGAATTTTTTTCCAAATGCACTGCCGTTGAGTCTTTATGCCAACTTCAGTAAGATGAAGAAGGTTAATTAACTTTAATATGTGAATTTAATGATTTAAAGCAACTTTATATGGATTGCTAAGTGTTACATGCAGGAAAATCTGTTTTATACATAAATTTAAATTGTGGAATTTTCCAAATGCACTGCCGTTTTGGCTTTATGCCAACTTCAGTAAGATGAAGAAGGTTAATTAATTTTGCTATGTGAAGCTAATGATTTGAAGCAATTCGTTGTGATTTTTCAAATATGTATTTGCAAGAAAATCGGTTCTATACCTAAATGTAAAATTCTGGAATTTTTGCAAAATGCACTGCCGTTTTGGTCTTATGTTAATTTTGGTAAGATGAAGAAGGTTAATTAACTTTAATATGTTAAGCAAATGATTTGAAGCAACTTGATATGGATTTCTCAATGTGTACGTGCAAGAAAATCGGTTTTATACCCAAATGTAAAATTATGGATTTTTTTCCAAATGCACTGCCGTTATGATCTTATGTCAACTTGAGTAAGGTGATGACGGTTAATTAACTTTAATATGTTAAGATAATGATTTGAAACAACTTGGTATGGATTTCTAAATGTGTATATGTAAGAAAATCGGTTTTATACCTAAATGTAAAATTCTGGAATTTTTCCAAATGCACTGTCGATTTTGTTTTATGCCAACTTCTGTGAGATGAAGAAGGTTAAATAACTTTAATATGTGAAGCTAATGATTTGAAGCCATACAACATAGATTGCCAAATGTGTACATGCAAGAAAATCGGTTTTAGACCCAAATGTAAAATTCTGGAATTTTTCCAAATGCACTGTCGTTTTGGCTTTATGCCAACTTCTGTAAGATGACGAAGGTTAATTAACTTTAATATGTGACGTTAATGATTTGAATCAACTCGATATGTATTGCTAAATGTTTAAATGCAAGAAAATCGGTTTTATACCTAAATGTAAAATTGTGGATTTTTTCCAAATGCATTGCCGTTTTGGCTTTATGCCAACTTCTGTAAGATGAAGAAGGTTAATTAACTTTAATATGTGAAGTTAATGATTTGAAGCAACTCAATATCGATTGCTAAATGTGAATATACAAGAAAATCGACTTTATGCCTTAATATAGGATTGTGGAATTCTTCCAAATGCACTGTCGTTTTGGCTTTATGCCAACTTCTGTAAGATGAAGAAGGTTAATTAACTTTAATATGTGACGTTAATGATTTGAATCAACTCGATATAGATTGCTAAATGTTTAAGTGCATGAAAATCGGTTTTATACCTAAATGTAAAATTGTGGAACTTTTCCAAATGCACTGCCGTTATGGCTTTATGCCAACTTTAGTAAGATGAAGAAGGTTTATTAACTTTAATATGTGAAGCTAATGATTTGAAGCAATTCGATGTGGATTTCTAAATGTGTATATGCAAGAAAATCGGTTTTATACCTAAATGTAAAATTCTGGAATTTTTCCAAATGCACTATCGTTTTGGCCTTATGCCAACTTCAGTAAGATGAAGAACGGTAATTACCTTTAATATGTGAAGCTAATGATTTGAAGCAACTTGATATGGATTTGTAAATGTGTATATGCAAGAAAATCGGTTTTATACCTAAATGTAAAAAGTGGAATTTTCCAATTGCACTTACATTTTGCTTCAATGCTTTAATGATTAATTAACTTTAAATTAAATTTGAAGAAACTGATATGGATTTCTAAATGTGTACATGCAAGAAAATCGGTTTTATACCTAAATGTAAAATTCTGGAATTTTTCCAAATGCACTGTCGTTTTGGTTTTATGCCAACTTAGAATAAGATGAAGAAAAATTAACTTTAATATGTTTGTTAATGATTTGAAGCAACAAGATGAAGAGATTTCTAAATTGACGTTAATGTTTAAATCAACTTTTGATATGGATGCAAGAATGTAAGAAAATCGGTTTTATACCTAAATGTAAAATTCTGGAATTTTCCAAATGCACTGCCGTTTTGGCTTTATGCCAATTTCTGTAAGATGAAGAAGGTTAATTAACTTTAATATGTGACGTTAATGATTTGAAGCAACTTGATATGAATTTCTAAATGTGTATATGCAAGAAAATCGGTTTTATACTTAAATGTAAAATTCTGGAATTTTTCCAAATGCATTGCCGTTAATAAGTTAATTAACTTGAATTTGGGAATTTAATAATTTGAAGCAACTTGGTATGGATTTCTAAATGTGTACATGCAAGAAAATCGGTTTTATACCTAAATGTAAATTTCTGGACTTTTTTGCAAATGCACTGTCTTTTTGGTTTTATGCCATCTAAGATGAAGAAGGTTAATTAACTTTAATATGTGAAGCGAATGATTCGAAGAAACTTGATATGGATTTCTAAAAGTGTACATGCAAGAAAATCGGTTTTGTACCTAAATGTAAAATTCTGGAATTTTTCCAAATGCACTGCCGTTTTGGCTTTATGCACACTTCAGTAAGATGAAAAAGGTTAGTTAACTTTAATATGTGAAGCTGATGATTTGAATCAACTCGAAATGGATTTCTAAGTGTGTACATGTAAGAGAGTCTGTTTTATACCTAAATGTAAAATTCTGGAATTTTCCAAATGCACTGCCGTTTTAGCTTTATGCCAACTTCAGTAAGATGAAGAAGGTTAATTAACTTTAGTAAGTGAATCTAATGATATGAATCAACTCGATATGGATTGCTAAATGTTTAAATGCAGGAAAATCGGTTTTATACCTAAATGTAAAATTCTGGAATTTTTCCAAATGCACTGCCATTATGGCTTTATGTTAACTTTGTAAGATGAATAAGGTTAATTAACTTTAATATGTGAAGTTAATGATTTGAAGCAACTTGAAATGGATTTCTAAATGTGTATATGCAAGAAAATCGGTTTTATACCTAAATGTAAAATTCTGGAATTTTTCCAAATGCACTGCCGTTTTGGTTTTATTAATTTTGGTAAGATGAAGAAGTTAATTAACTTTAATATGTTAATAATGATTTGAAGCAACTTTATGGATTTCTAAATGTTTAAATGCAAGAAAATCGGTTTTATACCTAAATGTAAACGTTAATGGAATTTTTCCAAATGCAACTATATGGATTGCTATGCCAACTTGTAAGATGAAGAAGGTTTTATTAAATTTTAATATGTGAAGCTAATGATTTAAAGCAGTTCGGTGTGGATTTCTAATGTGCATATGCAAGAAAATCGGTTTTATACCTAAATGTAAAATTCTGGAATTTTTCCAAATGCACTGTCGTTTTGGCTTTATGCCAATTTCTGTAAAATGAAGAAGGTTAATTAACTTTAATATGTGACGTTAATGATTTGAATCGAGTCGAGATGGATTGCTAAATGTTTAAATGCATGAAAATTGGTTTTGTACCTAAATTTAAATTGTGTAATTTTTCCAAATGCACTGTCGTTTTGGCTTTATGCCAATTTCTGTAAAATGAAGAAGGTTATTTAACTTTAATATGTGACGTTAATGATTTGAATCGAGTCGAGATGGATTGCTAAATGTGTATATGCAAGAAAATCTGTTTCATACCTAAATGTAAAATTGTGGAATCTGTCCAAAGGCACTGCCGTTTTGGCTTTATGCCAACTCCTGTAAGATGACGAAGGTTAATTAACTTTAATATGTGACGTTAATGATTTGAATCAACTCGATATGGATTGCTAAATGTTTAAATGCAGGAAAATCGGTTTTATACCTAAATGTAAATTCTGGAATTTTTCCAAATGCACTGTCGTTTTGGTTTATGCCAACTTCTGTAAGATGACGAAGGTTAATTAACTTTAATATGTGACGTTAATGATATGAATCAACTCGATATAGATTGCTAAATGTTTAAGTGCATGAAAATCGGTTTTATACCTAAATGTAAAATTCTGGAACTTTTTCCAAATGCACTGCCGTTTTGGCTTTATGCCAACTTTAGTAAGATGAAGAAAGATTAATTAACTTTAATATGTGAAGCTAATGATTTGAAGCAACTTGATATGGATTTCTAAATGTGTACATGCTAGAAAATCGGTTTCATATCTAAATGTAAAATTCTGGAATTTTTCCAAATGCAGTGTCGTTTTGGTTTTAATTAACTTGAATATGTGTAAACAAAAACATAAAAATAGTTTTTGTTTTTATGCCAACTTCTGTAAGATGAAGAGGGTTAATTAACTTTAATATGTGACGTTAATGAATTGAATCAACTCGATATGGATTGCTAAATGTGTATATGCAAGAAAATCGGTTTTATACCTAAATGTAAATTGTGGAATTTTTCCAAATGCGCTGTCGTTTTGGTTTTATGCCAACTTCTGTAAGATGACGAAGGTTAATTAACTTTAATATGTGACGTTAATGATATGAATCAACTCGATATGGATTGCTAGATGTGTATATGCAAGAAAATCGGTTTTATACCTAAATGTAAATTGTGGAATTTTTCCAAATGCACTGTCGTTTTGGTTTTATGCCAACTTCTGTAAGATGACGAAGGTTAATTAACTTTAATATGTGACGTTAATGATTTGAATCAACTCGATATAGATTGCTAAATGTTTAAGTGCATGAAAATCGGTTTTATACCTAAATGTAAAATTCTGGAACTTTTCCAAATGCACTGCCGTTTTGGCTTTATGCCAACTTTAGTAAGATGAAGAAAGTAAATTAACTTTAATATGGGAAGCTGATGATATAGGGCAATTCGGTTCGGATTTCTAAATGTGTATATGCAAGAAATTCGGTTTTATACCTAAATGTAAAATTCTGGAATTTTTCCAAATGCAGTGTCGTTTTGGTTTTAATTAACTTGAATATGTGTAAACAAAAACATAAAAACAGTTTTTGTTTTTATGCCAACTTAAGTAAGATGAAGAAAGTTAATCAAATTTAATATGTGAATTTAATAATTTGAAGCAACTTGATATGGATTTCTAAATGTGTACATGCAGGAAAATCGGTTTTATACCCAAATGTAAAATTCCGGACTTTTTCCAAATGCACTGTCGTTTTGGTTTTATGCCAACTTCTGTAAGATGAAGAAGGTTAATTAACTCTAATATGTGAAGCTAATGATTTGAGGCAACCTGATATGGATTTCTAAATGTGTACATGCAGGAAAATCGGTTTTATACCTAAACGTATAATTCTGGACTTTTTTCCAAATGCACTGTCGTTTTGGTTTTATGCCAACTTCTGAAAGATGAAGAAGGTTAATTAACTTTAATATGTGAAGCTAATGATTTGAAGCAATTCGTTGTGGATTTCTATATGTGTATATGCAAGAAAATCGGTTTTATACCTAAATGTAAAATTCTGCAGTTTTTCCAAATGCACTGCCGTTTTGGCTTTATGCCAACTTCTGTGAGATGACGAAGGTTAATTAACTTGAATATGTGACGTTAATGATTTGAATCAACTCGATTAGGATTGCTAAAAGTTTAAATGCAGGAAAATCGGTTTTATACCTAAATTTAAATTGTGGTATTTTTCCAAATGCACTGCCGTTATGGCTTTATGCCAACTTCAGTAAGATGAAGAAGGTTAATTAACTTTAATATGTGAAGCTAACGATTTGAAGCCTTTCAATATAGATTGCCAAATGTGTATGTAGCGATTAGCATCCCTCCAAATTGTAATAGATTCAGTTATTAACTATTTCTAATATTGTAACTACTTAACTACTTTCATCTGGTAACACTGTATTCAGTAAACTAAAATATTTAATCCCGTTACAATATTGATCACTTCATATTAGCTTCTCTAATTCGTCCTATTCCTTCTGATCATCCGACGAGACCACACGTGTTCAATCGGACGCAACATAAGACATTTACATTCATATTCAAAATATATTTGTAAGTCGGATTTACTTTAAGTAAATAAATATAATAAAATTAAGTAGCTGGTTAAATAGTGTTTTACTTATTAACACCTTAACTACCACATTGGTGACCCCGACGACTGAAATTCATGCAATATACCGACGTTAAAATCACACTGGCGACGCTCACAACATACCCGACGTCTTACGCCCGGCGTACAAGCTAAAAATCAACGTGATTTATGGACTAACTGCTACAATAAGAACACGTTATTCCGATGTGCGTACCACAACCTCTACATAGGTGAGCCACAATCGTCAAAGTAAATCTCGATAAAGGAGTTGCACGCGCAAACTCAACCATACTACGCCACGCGGCTTAAGCGATAGAATACTAAACCTGTCACATCACTCCAGTACCAACTCGGTACAAAGATGACCAACTTAAAGCAGTCACCATCGGAAGACAATTCCGAAGACAGGAAACCTCCACAACCAACATCTAACGTCATACGACCTATTCAGTTTAATCCTGACAAGCCATGATAAGAGATGTTGACAAATTTTATCACGCGGTTTCCATCCTCGACACGCGACATGCGGCAGAAGCGGAAGACATCATTGTTGATCCTCCAACATCAGCACCTTTCACTGCTCTCAAAATGGCACTAGTTAGCCGTTTTTCTAAATCGAAAGAAGCGAAGCTACAACAACTTCTCGAAGGTGAGGAGATTGGCGATCGTACACCATCACAACTCCTGCGCCATCTTAAAGCACTGCTTCCAGGCGTCGACGAAGATGTACTTAAAGCTAAATGGTTGTCCGCTTTACCGAAGGACACTCGCGCCATGTTAGCATTGCAAACAAACGCAACGCTGGAAAATTTAGGAGCTAGTGCAGACAGACTCCACGAAATCATACAAGGTATGCACGTTTCATCAGTATCCAAAAATACCAACAACACTAATGGTGCAGACTTCGCACAACGAATATCAGACTTAACCAAACAGTTGGCAGCACTATCAGCCGTTATTAACAAACGGGAATTCAGATCAAATACACCACAGCATAACAAGCCGAGGTCACGTAACCAGTCCCAACAACGTAGGCTGAGCTCTAACGGGTTTTGTTACTACCACTCGAAATACGGTAAAAACGCTATTCGGTGCAAATCGGGTTGCACATTTTCGGGAAACGCTGTAGAGAATCTCTAATGACGGGTAGTGATTCTCTATTTCTCACCGTCTATACATCAGAGATCGAAACTCTGGTACCCAATATCTGGTAGACACAGGTTCTGATTTATCGGTTTTCCCAAAAGATTGGTCGAAATGTGCAACACCAACATTTGGTCATACGCTACAAGCAGCAAACGGATCCATCATCCAAACATACGGAAAACGGTTATTGTCTCTTAATCTAGGTCTTTGCCGTGATTTTTTGTGGCAATTTATCATCGCCGACGTCACGAAACCAATCATCGGGGCTGACTTCTTGAGTCACTTTGACTTATTAGTCGACCTCAAACGAAGATGTCTACTCGACGGAAATACTGGATTAACATCACCCGCTTTAATTGCTCCAATAACGAATACAATTTCCATCCGATCAATTAAAGAGGATACAATATACCACAAACTACTACGAAATTTTCCGCAGATTACGAATCCAGACGGCGTAACAAGAGGGAAGAAACACAACACTTTTCACCACATACGTACTTCAAACGGACCAGCAGTGACCAGCAAATCACGTCGCTTACCACCGGATAAACTGAAAGCTGGACATCATGAGTTTGATAATATGATCAAACTGGGAATCGCTCGACCTTCGAACAGTCCATGGTCATCGCCACTGCACCTAACAGCGAAAAGCACTGGAGAATGGCGACCATGTGGCGACTACCGCAGTCTAAATGCTCGCACAATTCCAGACAAATATTCCGTACGCTGCCTTGAAGACTTTACCGCAACATTACATGGTAAAACTATTTTTCAACTATAGATTTGGTTCGTGCGTTTAACCAAATCCCGGTCGCACCAGAAGTCATTTCTAAAACGGCCATTATAACGCCTTTTTCACTATTTCAGTTTCCTTGTATGACCTTTGGTCTAAGAAACGCAGCTCAAACGTTTCAAAGGTTCATCGATGAAGTAACACGTGATCTTCCATTCTTATTCGTATATATCGACGATATCTTGGTTGCTTCAGCCAACGAGTGTGAACATTTGCAACATCTTGAAATATTATTTAAACGCCCTCAAGATTATGGATTAGTCATTAATCCCACAAAATGAAATTTTGGCTTAACCGAGGTAAAAATTCTTGGGCCACACCGTCAACAAAAATGGCATAACGCCATTAAAAGATAAGGTTAACGCTATCCTAAGTATTCAATTTCCTACTACTATCAAAAATTTAAGAAGATTTCTTAGTACAATAAATTTTTACAGGAAATTCATCAAACAAGCGGCCGAAACCCTCGCTCCTCTAAACTCACTGCTGGAAGGACCAAACGTCATGAATTCGCAAAGAATAGAATGCACGAAAGAGCTTCAATTATCGTTCAACAAAGCAAAGCAGGCACTTGCTCAAACAACATTACTGGTACATCCAAATACAAACACGCAAAGGGCAATTTTTACAGACGCCTCCGAACATGGTATAGGCGCCGTTCTACAGCAACATGTCAACAAAACTTGGCAACCATTAGCATTTTTCAGTAAAAAGCTTCCACCGTCAATACAGAAATTATCTACATATGATCGTGAACTACATGCAATATTCGAAGCCGTAAAATTTTTTCGACACATCTTCGAAGGACGTCAAGTGATCGTCTTCACAGACCATAAGCCGCTACAGCATGCATTCCACCAACGCACAGAAAGAGCCTCCCCTTGGCAGTTCCGTCGTTTGGATTTCATTGGTCAATTTACTTCGGATATCAGACACATTTCAAGACACCAGAACATCGTTGCAAATACGCTCTCCCGCGTCAACGCGATTTCTGAATCCGTCACTTCAAGAAGTTTAGCAACAGCACAGCAAAATGAGACAGAATTGCAGCAATTACTCAGCAATCCATCAACATCACTATCACTGCAGAAAATACAGGCAGATGCCACCGAACCAGCTCTGTACTGTGATATACTACTACGACCATACGTTCCAGTTTCACTCAGAAAACGTATATTTGATTCTTTACATTCCTTGGTACATCCCGGAATAAAGGCATCACAAAAGCTAGTGAATAAACGATTTGTGTGGCCGTCAATAAACAAAGACTGTCGCACATGGGCAAAAGGTTGCATCGATTGTCAACGTAAAAAAAATTCAACGACACGTATCATCACCTATTGGCACTTTTCAAGCACCTTCACAACGATTCCAACACATACATATAGACTTGGTTTCTTTACCAACTTCTAAAGGTTTTAATCAATGTTTAACAGTAATCGATCGTTTTACGCGTTTGCCAGAAGCAATTCCTTTAGAAAACGGTACAGCAGACACGGTAGCACGAGCACTACTCGCCCACTGGATCGCTCGGTACGGTGTACCAAAACGAATAACATCCGATCAAGGACGACAATTTGAGTCAAAACTTTTTAACTCACTGTAGCAGATCCTTGGCATCAAACATCTGAGGACTTCTCCATATCATCCGCAATCAAATGGCTTAGTCGAACGTTTTCATCGCCAACTCAAATCTGCACTCCTTTGCCATCGAGAAACTTGGTTAGACGCTTTACCGGTTGTACTACTTGGCCTTCGAACAGCATGGAAAGAAGACATGGGCACAACGCCAGCTGAACTCGTTTATGGAGAACCAATACGTTTGCCTGGAGAATTCATTGCTCCTTCAAACAATCAAACAACCACTGCCGAACTATTACAGAATTTAAAACAACATTTCAAAAATCTAGCACCAGTAGAAATATCAAGACACGGAAAGAGATCAATTTTTTTATTTTAAAGACCTAAACACCTGTTCTCATGTTTTGGTACGAAATGACCACATAGAAATTTCATTCACATCGCCCTACGAAGGACCGTTCAAAGTTATTGCTCGCCACGACAAATATTTCGTCATAGATTACCGAGGCAACCCAACCTCTATTTCAGTGAATAGACTTAAACCAGTATACGTAGCCGATAGCGACGTAAACGAACTAGAATTCTTCATATCAGCCGAGAAAACTCATCATACTTCTTTTGAAGTTAGGTTTAGTAATAAGAACGCCTATATTCCAAATTATTGTATAAAAATTAAAATACTACACTACAGTGGTCATATAAAGGAGCGCAAGTTTGGTGTTGGATTCGTGGTGGGAGAGAGACTCCGTCGCAGAGTACTATCATTTACTCCGGTGAATGAACGTCTAGCCACAATCCGCATCAAAGCGAGGTTCTTCAACATATCGTTGATTTGCGCCCACGCCCCGACGGAAGAGAAGGACGAGGTGACCAAAGATGCCTTCTATGAGCGCTTGGAGCGCGCTTATGAGAGCTGCCCCCGCCACGATGTCAAAATCGTTCTTGGCGACTTTAACGCCAAGGTGGGCAAAGAAGGTATCTTTGGCACTACGGTCGGTAAATTCAGCCTCCACGACGAAACTTCCCCAAATGTGTTGAGGCTGATTGACTTCGCCGGGGCCCGAAATATGGTTATCTGTAGTACTAGATTCCAGCATAAAAGATTCATCAAGCTATTGGGCTGTCTCCGGATCGAAAAACTACCAACCAGATCGATCATGTTGTGATAGACGGAAGAGGCGTCTCCAGTGTTTTAGATGTGCGTGCGCTCCGAGGTCCTAACATCGACTCGGACCACTATCTTGTTGCAGCCAAGATTCGCACCCGCCTCTGTGCAGCAAAAAACGCACGCCAACAAACACAAGGAAGGTTCGACGTCGAAAAGCTGCAATCACAACAGACTGCCGAACGATTTTCTACTCGGCTTGCACTCCTGCTCTCTGAGAGCACTCATCAACAACTCGGTATAAGGGAACTGTGGGACGGCATTTCAAACTCCTTACGTACAGCTGCATCCGAAACCATTGGTTTTCGGAAAGTGCAAAAGAACAACTGGTACGACGAGGAGTGCCGCGCCGCAGCGGAGAGAAAACAGGCTGCCTACCTCGCAACGTTACGATCGACCACAACACGTGCGGGATGGGATAGATACCGAGAGTTGAAAAGGGAAGCGAGACGCATTTGTAGACAGAAAAAGAAAGATGCTGAAATGCGTGAGTACGAAGAGCTTGATAAGCAAGACCGGAGCATACTATTGTAGAGCCCCCAAAGGTGATCTAGTGACCGATGCCCAGAGTATACTTAAATTATGGAGGGAACACTTCTCCAGCCTGCTGAATGGCAGTGAACGCACAACGCCAGGAGAAGGCGAACCCGATTCCCGAATCGATGACGATGGAGCAGACGTTCCATTTCCCGACCATGAAGAAGTTCGAATAGCAATTGCCCGCCTGAAGAACAACAAATCGGCAGGGGCCGACGGATTGGCGGCCGAGCTATTCAAACACGGAGGCGAAGAACTGATAAGGAGCATGCATCAGCTTCTTTGTAAAATCTGGTCGGACGAAAGCATGCCCGGCGATTGGAATTTAAGTGTGCTATGCCCAATCCATAAGAAAGGTGACCCCACAATCTGCGCCAACTACCGTGGGATTAGCCTGCTCAACATCGCATAAAAGATTCTATCGAGCGTATTGTATGAAAGATTAAAGCCCACCGTCATCAAACTGATTGGACCATATCAGTGTGGCTTCAGACCTGGCAAATCAACAACCGACCAGATATTCACCATGCGCCAAATCATAGAAAAGACCCGTGGAAGGAGAATCGACACACACCACCTCTTCGTCGATTTCAAAGCTGCTTTCGACAACACGAAAAGGAGCTGCCTTTATGCCGCGATGTCT
The DNA here is from genome assembly GCF_024586455.1 of Bactrocera neohumeralis. Taxonomy (NCBI): domain Eukaryota; kingdom Metazoa; phylum Arthropoda; class Insecta; order Diptera; family Tephritidae; genus Bactrocera; species Bactrocera neohumeralis. The sequence continues at coordinate 6,864 of NW_026090069.1, read as the reverse complement.
GAATTTGGTATCCCCGCAAAACTAATACGGCTGTGTAAACTGACGTTGAGTAACACCTAAAGCTCCGTCAGGATCGGGAAGGACCTCTCCGAGCCGTTCGATACCAAACGAGGTTTCAGACAAGGCGACTCCCTATCGTGCGACTTCTTCAACCTGCTTCTGGAGAAAATAGTTCGAGCTGCAGAACTAAATAGAAGGTACCATCTTCTATAAGAGGTACAGCTGTTGGCGTATGCCGACGATATTGATATCATCGGCCTCAACACCCGCGCCGTTAGTTCTGCTTTCTCCAGGCTGGACAAGGAAGCACAGAAAATGGGTCTGGCAGTGAACGAGGGCAAAACGAAATATCTCCTGTCATCAAACAAACAGTCGTCGCACTCGCGACTTGGCTCTCACGTCACTGTTGACAGTCATAACTTTGAAGTCGTAGATAATTTCGTCTATCTTAGAACCAGCGTAAACACCACCAACAATGTCAGCCTAGAAATTAAACGCAGGAAAACTCTTGCCAACAGGTGCTACTTCGGACTGAGTAGGCAATTGAAAAGTAAAGTCCTCACTCGACGAACAAAAGCCAAACTCTATAAGTCGCTCATAATTCCCGTCCTGCTATATGGTGCAGAGGCTTGGACGTTGTCAACAACTGATGAGTCGACGTTGCGAGTTTTCGAGAGAAAAGTTCTGCGAAAGACTTATGGTCCTTTGCGCGTTGGCCACGGCGAATATCGCATTCGATGGAACGATGAGCTGTACGAGATATACGACGACATTGACATAGTTCAGCGAATTAAAAGACAGCGGCTACGCTGGCTAAGACATATTGTCCGAGTGGACGAAAACACTCCAGCTCTGAAAGTATTCGACGCAGTACCCGCCGGGGGAAGCAGAGGAAGAGGAAGACCTCCACCCGTTGGAAGGACCAAGTGGAGAAGGACCTGACTTCGCTTGGAATATCCAATTGGCGCCACGTAGCGAAAAGAAGAAACGACTGGCGCGCTGTTGTTAACTTGGCTATAATCGCGTAAGCGGTGTCTACGCCAATTAAGAAGAAGAATCTGCCAGAAACGCCCGAATTTGTGGAAGAACAAAAATTGGCTTTTGCACAATGATAACGCCCCTGCTCACACATCATTGCTTGTGCGCGAATTTTTGGCCAAACACAACACACTAATGATGCCGCAGCCACCGTATTCCCCAGATCTGGCCCCCTGTGACTTTTTCTTGTTCCCTAAACTGAAGAGGCCCATGAAAGGACGACGTTACGCTTCTCTTGACGAGATCATCGAAGGAGGAGCTGAAAAAGATAAAAAAAAAATGATTTTTGAAAGTGCTTCGAAGATTGGAAAAACCGTTGGCACAAGTGTATAATATCTCATGGGGATTACTTTGAAGGGGACAAAATAGATATTGAATAAATAAATCATTTTTGAAAAAACACAAAATTCGCGATACCTTTTGAACACACCTCGTACATGCAAGAAAATCGGGTTGTTTTATACCTAAATGTAAGATTTTGGAATTTTCCAAATGCACTTCCGTTTTGGCTTTATGCCAACTTCAGTAAAATGAAGAAAGTTAATTAACTTTAGTATGTGAAGCTAATGATTTGAAGCCATTCGACATATATTGCCAAATGTGTATATGCAAGAAAATCGGTTTTATACCTAAATGTAAGATTCTGGAATTTTTCAAATGCACTGCCGTTTTGGCTTTGTGCCAACTTCAGTAAGATGAAGAAGGTTAATTAACTTTATAATGTTAAGCTAATGATTTGAAGCAATTCTTTGTGGATTTCTAATCCAAAATCGGTTTTATACCTAAAAGTAAAATTATGGAATTTTTCCAAATGCACTGCGGTTTTGGCTTTATGCCAACTTCGGTAAGATGAAGAAGGTTAATTAACTTGAACATGTGACGTTATTGATTTGATTGCTAAAAGTTTAAATGCAGGAAAATCGGTTTTATACCTAAATGTAAAATTGTGGTATTTTTCGGCACTGCCGTTTTGGCTTTGTGCCAACTTCTGTGAGATGACGAAAGTTAATTAACTTGAATATGTGACGCTAATGATTTGAATCAACTCGATATGATTGCTAAATGTTTAAGTGCAGGAAAATCGGTTTTATAACTAAATTTAAATTGTGGAGTTTTTTCAAATGCACTGCCGTTATTGTCTTATGTCAACTTGAGTAAGATGAAGAAAGCTAATTACCTCTAATATGTTAAGCTAATGATTTGAAGCAATTCTTTGTGGATTTCTAAATGTGTATATGCAAAAAATCGGTTTTATACCTAAATGTAAAATTATGGAATTTTTCCAAATTCACTGCCATTTTGGCTTTATGCCAACTTCTGTAAGATGAAGAAGGTTAAATAACTTTAATATGTGAAGCTACTGATTTGAGGCAACTTGATATGGATCTCTAAATGCGTACATGCAGGATAATCGGTTTTATACCTAAATGTAAAACTCTGGAATTTTCCAAATGCACTGCCGTTTTGGCTTTATGCCAACTTCAGTAAGATGAAGAAGGTGAATTAACTTTAATATGTGAAGCTAATGATTTGACGCAACTTGATATGGATTTCTAAATGTGTACATGCAAGAAAATCGGTTTTATACCTAAATGTAAAATTCTGGAATTTTCCAAATGCACTGCCGTTTTGGCTTTGTGCCAACTTCAGTAGAATGAAGAAGGTTAATTAACTTTAATATGTGAAGCTAATGATTTGAAGCAACTCTATATGGATTTCTAATTGTGTTCATGCAAGAAAATCGGTTTTATACCTAAATATAAAATTATGGAATTTTTCCAAATGCACTGCCGTTTTGGCTTTATGCCAACTTCTGTAAGATGACGAAGGTTAATTAACTTTAATATGTGAAGTTAATGATTTGAAGCAACTTGCTGTGGATTTCCAAATGTGTATATGCAAGAAAATCAGGTTTATACCTAAATGTAAAATTCTGGAATTTTTTCCAAATGCACTGCCGTTATGGTCTTATGCCAACTTCTGTAAGATGAAGAAGGTTAATTAACTTTAATATGTTAAGCTAATGATTTGAAGCAACTTCATATGGATTTCTAAATGTGTACATGCAAGAAATCGGTTTTATACCTAAATATGTGCCAAATGCACTGCCGTTATTTCTTTATTTCCACTTCAGTAAGATGAAAAAGGTTAATTAACTTTAATATGTTAAGTTAATGATTTGAAGCAACTTTAATATGTATATCTAAATGTGTATATGCAAGAAAGTCGGTTTTATACATAAATGTAAAATTCTGGAATTTTTCCAAATGCACTGCCGTTTTGCTTTATGCCAACTTCAGTAAGATGAAGAAGGTTAATTAACTTTAATATGTGAAGCTAATGTTTTTAAAGCAACTTGATATGGATTTCTAAATGTGTATATGCAAGAAAATCGGTTTTATACCTAAATGTAAAATTCTGGAATTTTTTCAAAATGCACTGCCGTTATGGTCTTATGTCAAAGTGAGTAAGTTGGTGAGGGTTAATGAACTTTAATATGTTAAGCTAATGATTTGAAGCAACTTGATATGGATCTCTAAATGTGTACATGGAAGAAAGCCGGTTTTATACCTAAATGTAAAATTCTGGAATTTTTCCAAATGCACTGCCGTTTTGGCTTTATGTCAACTTTGGTAAGATGAAGAAGCTTAATTAACTTTAATATGTGAAGCTAATGATTTGAATCAACTTGATATGGATTTCTAAATGTGTACATGCAAAAAAATCGGTTTTATACCTAAATGTAAAATTCTGGAATTTTTCCAAATGCACTGCCGTTATGGCTTTATGCCAAATTTAGTAAGATGAAGAATGTTAATTAACTTTAATATGTGACGTTAATGATTTGAATCGAATCGAGATGGATTGCTAAATGTTAAGATGCAAGAAATCGGTTTTATACCTAAATGTAAATTGTGGGATTTTTCCAAATGCATTGCCGTTTTGACTTTATGTCAACTTCAGTAAGATGAAGAAGGTTAATTAACTTTAATATGTGAAGCTAATGATTTGAAGCAACTTGATATGGATTTCTAAATGTGTATATGCAAAAAATCGGTTTTATACCTAAATGTAAAATTCTGGAATTTTTTCCAAATGCACTGCCGTTATGGTCTTATGCCAACTTCTGTAAGATGACGAAGGTTAATTAACTTTAATATGTTAAGCTAATGATTTGAATCAACTTGATATGGATTGCTAAATGTTTAAATGCAGGAAAATCGGTTTTATACCTAAATGTAAAATTGTGGAATTTTTTCCAAATGCACTGCCGTTATGGTCTTATGTCAACTTGAGTAAGATGATGAGGGTTAATTAACTTTTAATATGTTAAGCTAATGATTTGAGGCAACTTGATATGGATTTCTAAATGTATACATGCAAGAAAATCGGTTTTATACCTAAATGTAAAATTCTGGAATTTTTCCGAATGCACTGCCGTTCTGGCTTTATGACAACTTTAGTAATATGAAGAATGTTAGTAAACTTTAATATGTGAAGCTAATGATTTGAACAATCCTTTGTGAATTTCTAAATGTGTACATGCAGGAAAGTCGGTTTTATACCTAAATGTAAAATTATGGAATTTTTTCCAAATGCACTGCCGTTATGGTCTTATGTCAACTTGAGTAAGATGATGAGGGTTAATTAACTTACATATGTGAAGTTAATGATTTGAAGCAATTCTTTGTGGATTTCTAAATGTGTATATGCAGAAAATCGGTTTTATACCTAAATGTAAACTTATGGAACTTTTTTCCAAATGCACTGCCGTTATGGCTTTATGCCAACTTCTGTAAGATGATGAAGGTTAATTAACTTGAATATGTGACGTTAATGATTTGAATCAACTCGATATGGATTGCTAAATGTTTAAATGCAGGAAAATCGGTTTTATACCTAAATGTAAAATTGTGGAATTTTTTCAAATGCACTGCCGTTATGGCTTTATGCCAACTTCTGTAAGATGAAGAAGGTAAATTAACTTTAATATGTGAAGCTTATGATTTGAAGCAACTTGATGTGGATTTCTAAATGTGTACATGCAAGAAAATCGGTTTTATACCTAAATGTAAAATTATGGATTTTTTTCCAAATGCACTGCCGTTATGGTCTTATGTCAACTTGTGTAAGATGGTGAGGGTTAATTAGTTAACCTTAATATGTGAAGCTAATGATTTGAATCAACTTGATATGGATTGCTAAATGTGTGCATGCAAGAAAGTCGGTTTTATACCTAAATGTAGAATTATGGAATTTTTTCCAAATGCACTGCCGTTTGGCTTTATGCCAACTTCGGTAAGATGAAGAAGGTTAATTATCTTTAATATGTGAAGCTAATGATTTGAAGCCATTCGACATATATTGCCAAATGTGTATATGCAAGAAAATCGGTTTTATACCTGAATGAAAAATTATGGAATTTTTTCCAAATGCACTGCCGTTATGGTCTTATGTCAACTTCAGTAAGATGGTGAGGGTTATATAACTTTAATATGTTAAGCTAATGATTTGAATCAACTTGATATGGATTTCTAAATGTGTACATGCAGAAAGTCGGTTTTATACCTAAATGTAAAATTATGGAATTTTTCCAAATGCACTGCCGTTATGGTCTTATGTCAACTTTAGTAAGAAGAAAAAGTTAATTAACTTTAATATGTGAAGTTAATGATTTGAAGCAACTTCATATGTATTTGTAAATGTGTATATGCAAGAAAATCGGTTTTATAGCTAAATGTAAAATTGTGAACTTTTTCCAAATGCATTGCTGTTTTGGCTTTATGCCAGATTCAGTAAGATGAAGAAGGTTAATTAACTTTAATATCTGAAGTTAATGATTTCGCGAAATACGATATGGATTTCTAAATGTGTATATGCAAGACAATCGGTTTTATAACTAAATTTAAAATTGTGGAATTTTTCCAAATGCTCTGCCGTTTTGGTTTTATGCCAACTTCTGTAAGATGAAAAAGGATTTTTAAATGTGTATATGCAAGAAAATCGGTTTTATACCTAAACGTATAATTCTTGAACTTTTCCAAATGCACTGTCGTTTTGGTTTTATGCCAACTTCTGTAAGATGAAAAAGGTTAATTAACTTTAATATGTGAAGTTACTGATTTGAAGCAATTCGATGTGGATTTCTAAATGTGTATATGCAAGAAAATCGGTTTCAAACCTAAATGTAAAATTATGGAATTTTTCCAAATGCACTGCCGTTTTGGCTTTATGCCAACTTCTGTAATATGACGAAGGTTAATTAACTTTAATATGTAAAGTTAATGATTTGAATCAACTCGATATGGATTGCTAAATGTTTAAATGCAGGAAAATTGGTTTTATACCTAAATGTAAAATTGTGGATTTTTTCCAAATGCACTGCCGTTATGGCTTTATGCCAACTTGTTAAGATGAGAAAGTTAATTTACTTTATGTAAAGCTAATGATTTGAATCAACTTTATATGTATTTCTAAATGTGTACATGCAAGAAAGTCAGTTTTATACCTAAATGTAAAATTATGGAATTTTTCCACAGGCACTGCCGTTTTGGCTTTTTGCAAACTTCTGTAAGATGAAGAAGGTTAACTAACTTGAATATATGACGTTAATGATTTGAATCAACTCGATTAGGATTGATAAATGTTTAGATGCAGAAAAATCGGTTTTATACCTAAATGTAAAATTCTGGACTTTTTTCCAAATGCACTGTCGATTTGGTTTTATGCCAACTTCTGTAAGATGAAGAAGGATAATTAACTTTAATGTGTGAAGCTAATGATTTGCGGCAACTTGATATGGATTTCTAAATGTGTACATGCAAA
>NW_026090068.1:0-23088 GCF_024586455.1 Bactrocera neohumeralis | reverse complement strand
AAAACCTAATTAACAAAATATTTTTCAAGTAGTTGGAAGAGATATAAATTTTTCTATCTGATAATAAGAAAAAAAAACCGTTAGGCGGAGGACCTTACCGTTACAATTAAAAACTCATATTTGGAGAGGCTTTCTTAGAGGTGTCTAGGAACCTATTTTTGCGAGTTCCAATTAAAAAAAAATAAAAAAAAAAAAATTTTGAATCACCCTAATGTACATGCATATGTATGTATATAATACGTATGTGCAATATAGCGAAATGTGCGGAACAATGATACTAAATAAGTATAAAATTTTTATATGTTTGTAAATATGTTAACATTTAAGTATGTACATATGTATGCAAATGTTTTGTTAATCTGCCTATGTACGTTAGTCAAAAGGAGCGCTAAAAGGAAATTTCGATAATTACTCGATGTATGCACATATGTATATATGTACTATAAGCATGTATATATGTAAAAATGCGCATACGTGAATATGAGTGTTGGTTAATTTTATTTAATTTTCCAATGTTTGAATATGGATATCCTCCATATATGTACATATACTCTGATGATTTTTCTATGTTCCGTTTTGACGGCTTTTCCCTTTTTTTGTTTTTAAAGTTCGTTGACCTTTATATTGGTCCGTTGGTATGTATTAAGACAGAGAGAAAACGTAAGAGAGATAACCGAGAAATATGTAGTTAGATCGCGATATACATATGTATACATATGTACATACACAAATATCCACTGTTATGTTGTTGTTATATTTTTTTTTTCTTCTGCCTTTGCTTATTTTTAAAGCGATCCTGCTTGTTGCTTTGTTAGCACAAGGGGTATCACCAGAACTTGCAAGTAAGAATACTTGACTTTGAAAAAATTTTAAGTTTTTTTTTTGTAGTGTGTTTGGAGACACGAAGTAAGCTTGAAGGCAGGTAGTTATGTAACAACTGTTTTTCAAAAAATTTTTGCAGTTGATTTATGTATGTACCATATGTCCATGAATATATGTATATTAATTACGGCTTATAAAATTTGGCGCGGAAAGTTCGATTGCCCATACATTTTTTGTATGTATGTATATGTATATGTTATATTGAAAGATTATAAGTATTTGTTCCCAGGTCAGTACATACATATTTATCACTTGTTTTTCTAAGGATCTCTTTAGTGAGAGATTGAGTACGGAAAGAGCATGAGCATAAAGGTGAGTGTGATATTGCGGTATAAATTTCGGCGGGAGACATGCAAATGTAAAAGTAAATATGTGCACATACATAAATTTCGCTTATTACCTTTTGTGATTCTCTTTTTTACCTTTGCTTATGTTTAAAGCGATCCTGCTTGTTGCTTTTTTTTTGTTTCTTTAGCCCAAGGGGTATCGCAAGAATTATTGCAAGTTATACTTGACTTAACAAATTTTTTGTTGGTTTTTTTTTTGTATTTTATTTTTTGGTGTGTTTGGAAACACAAATTAAGCGAAAGGCAAGTCGTTGAACCTTGGCGTTATTTAATTTATGTATGTACCATTTGATTATTTAATTACATAGGCATGTATACATATTTGTGTAATAGAATAAAAATCCGGAAATATATGCACACATGTGTTGCACTTATTATTATATACATATTAATAATGTCTATATATACATATGTATTCTTCTTATACTTCCTTTTTCCCCTTTTTTCCCTCTTTATTCTTTGTTCGCCTTTGCTTATTCGTTGTACACGATCCTGCTTGTTGCTTATTAGCCCAAGGGGTATCGCTGGATAGTTGCAGGTTGGTATACTTGACTTTGTAAAATTTTAATTTAATTTTATTTTTTCAGTTATATTGTGGTGTGTTTGGAAACACAAAATAAGCTTATAGGCAGGACAGTTATTTCGGTACACACATACGTATACATATACCGAACCGTCTTACTGTATATATATATATATATATGTATGTATATTACCAAGAACAGTTGAGTTTTTTATAAGTATTTGTTTGCCGAAACATTACTGACTGTTACTTCAAAGAAAAAACAAAAATACATACATATGTATATAAGTATGTGCATGCGTGCATAAAACTTCAATTTTTAAAAATTAAATTGGACTGGACTCACATTAATTTCCGGCAAGGGTCTTTCAGAGGGTGAGATACTTATGTTTTATGAGACTATTTCTCTTCCTTCTCGCTGAGTTTCGTCTTTTCCTCTTTCCGGCGTTATTGCTGTGTGTAGCCTTCCTCCTCACTGCTTTCCTGCTGGATTCCTCTGCCGTGCTTAATGCTTTGTTCTTTTTATACTCTCGCAACAATGTTGCTAAGGAGAGTATTATAGTTTTGTTCACATAACGGTTGTTTGTAAGTCCTAAAACTAAAAGAGTCAGATATAGGGTTATATATACCAAAGTGATCAGGGCGACTTAAGTCGAAATCCGGATGTCTGTCTGTCCGTCCGTCTGTCCGGCCGTCTGTCCGTCCGTCCGTCCGTCTGTCCGTCCGTCCGTGCAAGCTGTAACTTGAGTAAAAATTGAGATATCATGATGAAACTTGGTACACGTATTCCTTGGCTCCATAAGAAGGTTAAGTTAAGGGCAAAATCGGCCCACTGCCACGTCCACAAAATGGCGGAAACCGAAAACTTATAAAGTGTCATAACTAAGCCATAAATAAAGATATTAAAGTGAAATTTGGCACAAAGGATCGCATTAGGGAGGGGCATATTTGGACGCAATTGTTTTGGAAAAGTGGGCGTGGCCCCGCCCCCTACTAAGTTTTTTGTACATATCTCGGAAACTACTATAGCTATGTCAACCAAAGTATACAGAGTCGTTTCCTTAAGGCATTTCCATGTACAGTTCAAAAATGGAAGAAATCGGATAATAACCACGCCCACCTCCCATACAAAGGTTATGTTCAAAATCACTAAAAGTGCGATAACCGACTAACAAAAAACGTCAGAAACACTAAATTTTACGGAAGAAGTGGCAGAAGGAAGCTGCACCCAGGCTTTTTTTAAAAATTGAAAATGGGCGTGGCGCCGCCACTTATGGACCAAGAACCATATCTCAGGAGCTACTAGACCGATTTCAATGAAATTCGGTATATAATATTTTCTTAACACCCTGATGACATGTACGAAATATGGGTGAAATCGGTTCGCAACCACGCCTTCTTCCAATATGAAGCTATTTTGAATTCCATCTGATGCCTTCTCTGTATAATACGAGTATAAACATTAGGAACCAATGATGATAGCGGAATAAAACTTTACAAAAATACGGTATTTGAAAAATATGTAAATGACGTATTATGAAATCTCGATTATCACTTTACCATGCGAGAGTATAAAATGTTCGGTGACACCCGAACTTAGCCCTTCCTTACTTGTTTTTTTTGTTTTTTAAATCGCGCCCGCTTTTAGTTTTTAGTGAGTTTTGTGTTAGTTTGTTTTAATTTGTTTCGCGCTCGTTTATTATAATTTATTTTCACTGTTAATATCTGTGTATGTACGAGTATCTTGTACTCTGTATTTTTCTTCCCTGGTCAAATTTTTTATTTTATTTTTTTCTAGGTGCCTTTCAAAGAGGCTCGAAGGACCATATGTTTAGTTGTAAAGCTTGTGTTCACCCGGATGTCGGTGATATACTCACTTGCACTTGCACCTTGGAAATTCACTAAAATCACAATTCGAAATTGGTTGATTATTTCCTTTTCAAACGAATTCCTTTTATTTTTACTTCTTTATTTCTTTTTTCAATGCTTATCGACTTTTAAAAAGTATTATTTTCTTTACACAACAATTATTGGCACTTTGGTTCAGTTAACAATGTGAAAATTGTTTAAAGTTTAAAATGTTTAAAGTTTTAGTTCACTAGTGTTACACAGCGTTGCGTCGACGAACGTCTCGATTATAGCGAAAACCTTAGAGGTCACGGGTAAAACGAAAAAAGAGCCTTATTCCCATCTGACCAATCCTTTTGTATCGGTTGTGGGTGGTGAAAAAACGATGTGTTGGTGTGTAGTATGTTGGTATGATGTGTAGCTGTGGTTGTGTGGATGACATGTTGGGTTGCATTGGGTTGTATGACCTTTTGTTGTGTTGTGTGTGGGTTTTGTGCGATGAGTGCTGCCAGGATGATATGTGCGGCGTAGCAAAATATCGCAAGATGAGAGGTCGCATAAACATATAGCTTAAACAGCTTACAACTTCCGGTCTTTGACCAAGTATCCTCTGGATAGCCTAAGAACATCCGTTTGAAGGCGAGTTAAAGTGAGCAAGCGAAAAATGCCCTCCACAGGGTTGTGCGGTGGGTTTAAGACCCGCCACGTAAAAAGCACCCTCAATGAAAAATAACAACCAGTCTCGGATGAGAGACCCCCCTTTTCATGTCGACCATGAAGGAACAAAAAGAAATAAGGATTACGATTTGAGGGCATGCACCTTGAATGTCCGGTCCCTTAATTGGGAAGGTGACGCTGCCCAGCTGGTTGATGTCCTCGTGAAAATAAAGGCTGACATCACCGCCGTTCAAGAAATGCGATGGAGAGAACAAGGGCTCTAGCATCAAAGCGAAGTTCTTTAACATATCGCTGATTTGCGCCCACGCTCCGACAGAAGAGAAGGGCAATGTGTCCTAATGTGACTCTATGAGCGCTTGGAGCGCACCTATGAAAGCTGCCCTCGCCACGATATCAAAATCGTCCTTAGCGACTTTCACGCCAGGGTGGGCAAAAAAGGTATCTTTGGCACAATAATCGGTAAATTCAGCCTCCACGAGGAAATATCTCCAATTGGGTTGAGGCTGATTGACTTCGGAAGGGCCCGAAATATGGTTATCTGTGGTACTAGATTCCTGTATTGAAAAATTCATCAAGCTGCCTGGCTGTCTCCGGATCGAAAAACCACCAACCAGATCGATCATGTTGTGATAAGCGGAAGACGCGTCTCCAATGTTCTAGACATACGTACGCCCCGAGGTCCTAACATCGACTCGGACTACTATCTTGTTGCAGCCAAGACTCGCACCCGACACGTCAACAAATAAAAGGAAGGTTCGACATCGAGAAGCTGCAATCACAACGGATAGCCGAATGATTGTGTACTCGGCTTGCACTCCAGTTCTCTGAGAGCAGTTGTCAAAAACTCGGTATAAGGGAACTGTGGGACGGCATTTTAAGCTCTTTACGCACAGCTGCAACCGAAGTCTATGATTTTCGGAAAATGTAAAAGAACAACCGCTACGACGAGGAGGGCCATGTCGCAGCGAAGAGAACACAGACTGCCTACCTCGCAACGTTACGATCGACCCCAACATGTACGGGATAGGATAGATATTGAGGGAGAAGTGAGGCGCATTTGCAGACAGAAAAAGAAAGACGCCGAAATGCGTGAGTATGAAGAGCTTGGAATGCTGGCCGACAGGGGTAATGCTCGGAAATTCTCCGAAAAAATGACTTATTTTGACTTATAATGTGTAAGTGTATAAGAAATACACATACATAGGTTTTGAAAACTGGTTCACAATCGGTATTATGACACGCAAATGCTTTAATCACGAAGTAGGAATATTAACTTCTGTGCAGCAAGGACGATCCTTTGGGTTGGCTGGCATCCCGCTCCGTGTAATCGAGTGTGGTTTTTGTTTTTTTTTTGTCTTAATTTAGTCATGATAGAAGTTGACGCTTCGCGAACAGCTACCCACTTGTCAGAGGACTGATACATAAATGCAGTAAAATTTTCCACCGTCAGACTACCACCTAGTGCAGTTTCTAACTTTTCCCTTATGTTTCGAAACCGAGGACAATGCAAAAACACGTGTTCAGAGTCTACTATGGACTCCACGCACATCAAACAATACGCACTGACGTCATTTTGAAATTTGTATAGGTAGCCTCTCAAGCACCCATGCCCGCTTAATATTTGGGTCAGGTGGAAATCCAGGTTCCCATGTTGTCTAGTTATCCAAATATGGATGTCTGGTATAAGTCTGTGGGTCCACCGTTTTTTGGTTGAGGTTTGCCATAGTTGCTGGGTTATAATTATGCTCTTCGTTCTCTCCTCTCTTTTTTTTTGATTTCTGTAATTAGAGCTGATAGCTCTTATAATCTCCCGAATTCGTCTCCCTGGATGTCTGTGGGCGGCATAATAGCTAGTACTTTAGCTGCTTCACTGGAAATGGTTCGAAAAGCACTTGTTCCTCTTATTGCTGTGAGTCTAAGCACCGCATTTATTGGTCTGGCATACGCTTTAATGTTTAGTGCCTGTATCCATACTGGAGCTGCATATAATTAAATTGAGCTGATCGCTTTTGCTATTAGAAGGCGACGGCTGGAGTGCACGCAGCCTGTGTTTGCCATCATTCTTGATAAGGCATTATGAATCTTATTCGCTTTATTTGCAATGTTTGCCGAGAGCTGCTTAAATTTCAGTATGGAGTCCAATATTACCCCTAAATACTTCAACTGTGGCTGTGAAGTAATCACGTACTCTCCTATAGAGAGAGTTATTTTTTCTTTTACTTTCCTGGTCCAAACTCGAGGATGAAAACCATTGCCGCAGACCATTTATGCATTCATTACATTTATTTTGGAGGTCATAGAGTTGTTTAGCTACTGCTACCCCTATAAGGTCGTCCGCGTATGCGATTAGCTTAACGTTTTTTGATTGTGAAATTCTTTGTACCCCATCTTACATGAGATTCCATAAGAGAGGGCCTAACACTGAAACTTGTGGTACTCCACTTGAAATAGGGCAGCTCTTGATGCCTTTGGTGGTGCCGTAGATCAGCCTTCTATTTTCAAAATAACTCATGACGATATTTATGAGGTACCGAGGGGCCCGTAATTCATATAAGGCTTCGAATATATTTGTCCATTTAGCAGAGTTGAATGCATTCTTCACATCTAGGGTGATCAGCGCACAATATTTTTTTGTACCACCTTTCCACCTTTTGCCACTTACTGCATTTTTCGCAGTGTCGACAACTTCTTTCAGTGCATCGATAGTGGACCTCTGTTTTCTGAAGCCGTATTGTCTTTCTGATAGTCCGCCGGGTTCCTGGATTGCAGACTCCAAGCGGTTTCTTATGATGCTTTCATACACTTTGCCCATTGTGTCGAGCATACACAGAGGTCGATACGAAGAAGGTTCATCTGGTGGTTTCTTTGGTTTTGGGATTAAAACCAGGCGCTGGACTTTCCCGCGATCGGGGAACATCCCTTCTTTTATGCATGCGTTGTACATTTTTGCAAAAAGAGTGGGCTTCGAAATGATGGCTACCTTCAGAGCTCTGTTTGGTATTCCGTCGATACCAGACGCTTTGTTGTTTTTGATTTTTTGGCTATGGCCAACAGTTTTTCTTCTGTAACCAGTGATGGTGATTCAGCAGCTCCGTTTCATTGCTCAGCATTAGTAATCGGTTCGTGCGACGGAAATAATACATCGACGACTTTTGTTATGAACGGAGCGCATTTGGGTTGCTGCCGCTTATTTTTTAATTTGGACATACAGATATTATAAGCAGTCCCCCAGGGCCCTATATTCGCTTCTCCACAGATCTTTTCAAAACAGTTCCTTTTGCTGCGGGTTATAGCTGATTTTAAGAGATTTTAAAAGTTTCTTTGAGACGGTTTTCGTTTTCGCCGCTTTGATTGCGTTGTAGGCGACGTCGAGCTGCGAAACAGATTTTTTCAGTGTGGCAATTTCTTCATTCCTCCAATATATAGGTCTTCGCTTATTGTGACATTTCTTCCTTGGCATTGTAGTTCCTTTTGCAATGCGGTTACTAAGTGGACACCGCCTTCGTCTGGTGCTATTGCTGTACCCCAGACTGTCTCAAAAACGTCAGTATCAAAATCAGTTTGCTTCCACCTTCTTTTTTGTGTAGTGTTAATGCGTGAGGGTTCCTCGGCTCGATAGAACGAAACTTCTGCAATGATTGCCATGTGGTCACTAATTGTAAACATGTCTGACACCTCCCATTTTATGTGTCTGCTAAGTGCATCACTTGAAAACATCAGGTCTATTATAGAACCTTTATTTCCTTTTTGATAGGTATATTTGGTGCCACTATTAATAATTGTGAGGTTGGTTTGGCTCAGGAATTCTAGAACTAGGAGCCCACGATGGTTTGAACTTCTGCTACCCCAAGCAGTAGACTATGCATTAAAGTCACCTGCCATTATTATCGCCGATTTGCATCTGATTTCTAAAGATAATTCTAGGAGGAAGTCTTCAAATTCTTTAATGGATGCGCTGGGACGGGCATAACAGCTTACGAAATATATTCCTCTTATTTCCTCTTAGGGCAAGTCGAGCTCAGAACTGAGGGCTCCCCTTTGCACTATCTATTTGTGCATACTTTTGATACATGTTCCGGGCTTCCATAACGTGTGCAAAGAGAGGACCTGTCGATAACACTGCAACAGGCCATGTGGCCTGGATGGAAACATCTGTAACAGCGGGAAACAGGCGAGTACTCCCGGAAGCGACAGATCGACCACCCGATCTTTACTTTGCCTATTTTAAGGGCAGTCTTAGCGTCTTGAACACGCAGGCATATAAGGACTATTTGAGTGCCGCTTCTTGTCTTCCGCATATTTTTGATATTTGCTGGCCCTATATTCTGAAAACCGCACTCCATTGTACATTATACTGACGTTGTGCGTTTTTGGCTGTATTACAGCCAATCCTCCAATCACTCCCTCTCACTCGGCTCTCATGACAGTTTGGTGTTTTAATTCTAGTAGCAGGTCTCCTTTGAACGATTTCCTAATGTGCCTTACGTTTGTGCCCAGTTCCTCAAGGCCACTATCGGACTTAATTTTCTTGAGAATGTCCTTATATGATCCCCTCTGGTTATAATAATGGCGTCTGGTTTCGTCTTTTTTACCACGTCCACCCATTTCTCGGATGCTGGCTTATCGACAGAACTGTTTTTCGATACAATCCTAATGACCTCATTATATAACACCTGCACTTTATCGTTCGCGTTTTTACGTTTTTTGGTTGGTGGTAAATAACCGATAATTCTCGTATTCTCTTTGGTGCACGAGTATACTTTTCTCTGGGGATAGGGGACACTTGCGACGCTTTCTCTACCATAGCTCTTTTCAGCGGATTCTCTGGATTTTTAGCCGTGTCGTACAGGCTTGTTATGCAGCTTACAAGATCGCGCATAGCTTGATTAATATGTCTCTGACCAGGCATCATAGTTTCAAGCTCAGTTTATAAAAATATTACCAGCTTCACTGTTCTGCATTTCCTCAGATTCTCCGCCTTTGTTATGTTGGTCGGCATTTTCACAATTTTTTATCGGTCCAGCAGCGGTGGTCTCCTCATTTTTGCCTTTTGGAGGCGTTCTCGAAATCTTTGAATTCCTCCGAAAAGGATTCTCTGGTGTACTTCCCAAACTATTTTCAGAGGCCATATCTCTGCCAGAAAATAGTTGGGAACACCTGTCAATGGGTATGTTCAGTCCTTTGTCCTAAAACCTTAGTTGCTGGCAATGCTGTAACCCAAGGCAAAGCGAAGATGGAGAAACGAAAAAAGGAGAAACAGCTGATCGAACAAAACAGACAGATTAAAATTAAGGGCACGTTTTGTTTCGCTGTTACGAGTATATGGGGAAAATCTAATTTAAGATGTATTCGATTGTGTTCAAAGTGTACGGACGTGTTTTTGAATTCGCTCCGTGATTCTAATTTTTGCAAAAAGTAAGCAAACAAAAATAATAAATAAAAACAAACAAACAAATAAAAAAACAGTGCACACAAACTTTTAATAATAAACATTAACAAATAGTGCACAAAACAAATATATAAAAACAAAAAACAAAACAAAAAAACAAACAATTATGAGTGCTTCGCAGCCTCAACCGCAAAACCGTAGGTATTCCTTAAATGCCTACTTCAGTTTTGTCGAGCCAACAAAAGCAACTCCTGGCAAAAACAAATGTAACGGCGATGATGAGTCATCGCATCGATCAGACGAAAGAGAGACTAAGCAAGCGCAGTCAGCAGAAGCAGCAGTAAACAGCAATCGGGCAACAACAAAACCACTGACAGCAGCCACTATGCAGCCAGCAAGCACCCGGACAGCGAAGGAAAATAAAATGCAAGGTGAGAATGTACCAAGCAAAAAAGGGCCATCAGTTCAGACTGGTATTGATCGCTACATTAATGTAAAAAGGAAATTGAGTCCTATTAAAACAGCGGTCAATACCAAAAAATTTCAAGCAAACACGCCAAACACCAAAAAGCCAGAAATTCTTATTGGCAACAGATTTGCCTTATTAAGCAAAGGGCCTAACGACGAAGCAAAGGGTACCACCACGGTCGTGAATGCCAAACCCTCTCCAATCTATTTGCGTGAGCGTAGCTCAAATGCGCTTGTTTCAAAAATGAGCAATATAATAGGCACAAACAATTTCCACATTGTGCCTTTGAAAAAAGGTAACATAGATGAAACAAAAATTCAAACATACACTGAAAAAAGTTTCATGGAAATTGTAAAATTCCTATCAAATGATAACAAGAATTACTACTCTTACCAACTGAAGAGCTCAAAAGGCCTAGTTGTTGTCATAAAAGGTATAGAGTCTTCGGTAGACTCTAACGATGTTAGAGAAGCACTAGAAGAAGGTGGTTTTAGCATTAAATCAGTAGTAAATATTTTTAACAAGAACAAAGTCCCACAACCAATGTTCAAAATAGAATTGATGCCAGATTCCAACAAATTAAAGAAAAATGAAATACACCCGATTTACAATTTAAAATATCTTCTCCATCGCAGAATCACCGTTGAGGAACCACACAAGAGAAATGGTCCAGTACAATGTACAAACTGCCAAGAGTATGGACACACGAAAGCATATTGCACTCTACGAAGTGTATGTGTAGTATGTGGTGATCTACATCCAACTTCAAAATGTACTCTTAAAAAAGAGGATTTAAATAAAAAATGCAGCAATTGTGGAGGAAATCACACTGCTAACTACAGGGGTTGCCCTGTATACAAAGATTTAAAATCGAAGTTGTCACAGGGCATCCAAGCACGTCGTAACCAAATGATGAATATTCCATCTAATGAAAATATTAAAATCCCCGTCCAAATTTCAAAACCAGTAAATCTTAAGGACAATGCTACACAAGGGAGTTATGCAAACGTGGTGAAAGGCAATACTACACAAATGCAATTGCCCCAAAACCAACCAAATGGAAGCGTTGAAACTATGATTTTAAACCTCACCCAATGTATGACACAATTTATGGCTTCAATGCAAAATATGATTCAAGAGGTAATCAAATCACAAAACCAAATGTTGCAAACTTTTTTAAGTAAAAAATGAGTGTATTGAACATTTGTTTATGGAATGCTAACGGTGTTAACCAACATAAATTGGAACTCATTAGATTTCTGGATGAAAAAAGTATCGATGTAATGCTATTGTCAGAAACTCATCTTACGAACAAAAACAATTTCTTTATACCGGGATTTAGACTCTATGTTACAAACCACCCAGATGGAAAGGCACATGGAGGAACAGCAGTGTTGGTTAGAAAACGGTTAAATCACCACACATCAGAATCTTATGCCACCGCGCAATTACAAGCTACAACAATAACTATTAAAACTGCCCGCCTCGGTTTAAAATTACAGACATCCAATTCAAAGACTTTTTTGGAACACTAGGCCATAGATTTATAGCAGGTGGAGATTACAATGCAAAGCACACGTATTGGGGCTCACGGCTAATTAATCCGAAAGGACGACAGCTGTATCACACTATTATAAATAGGCACAATAACCTTGACATAATATCTCCTGGTAAGCCGACATATTGGCCTAGTGATCGTAAAAAAATACCAGATTTAATTGATTTTGCTGTAATCAAAAATATAGATAAATCGCTTATAACAGCTGATACAAGTACTGATCTATCTTCTGATCACTCTCCTGTACTAATAAAGTTATGTGAACTACCCATATTCGTTAATCCAAAGGTGGGTCTAACTTCTTATAAAACGAATTGGCTAAAATATAAAAAATACGTGAGTAGCCACATTAATGTTGAGTACAAAATAAATACAGGTAGAGATATCGACGAAAGCATAGAAGAACTCAATGATATAATAACTAAAGCAGCTGTCTTAGCAACACCAAACAAAAACTATAAGCCGCTTGGTGCCAGAAAAATTACTAACAGAGAAATAGAAAAGCTTGTAAACGAAAAAAGGCGTGCAAGGCGTGAATGGCAGATAAGTCGCTCCCCTTCCACTCAGCTTCAATTGAAATCAGCTGCACGTAAACTAAAAAAAGCGCTTAAACGTGAGGAAGAATCCAATACCGAAATGTATATAAAGAAGCTGAGTCCAAATTCAAGCAAGCAAAATTCTCTTTGGAAAGCCCAAAAGTCCCTGAAGCCACCAACTAACTCCAACATGCCTATACGAGACATAGGCGGAAATTGGGCTCGAAGTGACGAGGAAAAGGCTAATTGTTTTGCAAATTACCTAGAAAAGGTATTTCAACCAAATTGCCCAAAGAACAACTTCGAGTTGTCCAGCTTACCCAACTCAGTTAACGAGTCACTCGAGTCTTTTAAGACTTCACCTACTGAAATTATTAGAATAATAAAAGAACTTAAACCAAAAAAGTCACCAGGACATGACAATATTACCCCAAAAATGCTAATTGAGTTACCAAATATTGCTGTAGAAGTGCTCTCTTCGCTCTTCAGTGCAATTCTTAATCTCGGATACTATCCTATTTCATGGAAAAAGTCGCAGATTATCTTGATAGATAAACCTGGGAAAGACTTAACACAGCCGTCTTCATACAGACCAATCAGTCTTCTACCCTGTCTTTCTAAAATATTTGAAAAAGTGTTACTATCAAAGATGTCTCCTTTCCTCCACGAAAATAATATAATACCAACGCACCAATTCGGGTTTCGTGAAAAACATAGCACGATAGAGCAAGTAAATAGAATTACTAACGAAATAAGAAAAGCATTTGAGCAAAGAGAGTACTGTTCAGCTTTATTTCTAGACGTGGCTCAGGCGTTTGATAAGGTGTGGCATGAAGGCCTTTTGTATAAGATTAAAAACATTCTACCTTTAGAATTGTATAAGACATTGGAGTCTTATTTAAAAAATAGACAATTTATGGTAAAAGTGGGAGATTTCATATCTGACGAACGACAGATAAGGGCTGGTGTACCCCAGGGTAGTGTTTTAGGCCCAACTCTATACATCATTTATACTGCAGATCTTCCTACAGCTAATAATATATTGACCTTAACTTTTGCGGATGACACAGCTTTAGTGAGCCGTAACAAATGCCACATAATAGCATCAAGAATATTAGCCGAGCACTTAAGGTCTGTCGAAGAATGGCTAGCCAACTGGCGTATAAATGTAAATGAACAAAAATGCAAGCATGTTACGTTTTCACTAAGACCTAAAATGTGTCCGGCAGTAAAAATGAACAATATTCTAGTACCCCAAGCGAACGACGTAACTTATCTTGGTATTCACCTAGATAGAAGACTTACGTGGAGAAAACACATATCTAGTAAAATAACTTGCATGAAGATAAGAGCTGCAAATTTAAATTGGCTTTTAAATAAAAACTCAAAACTTAGCCTAGACAACAAAGTGCTTTTATATAATGCGGCCATAAAGCCGATTTGGATGTATGGCATTCAACTGTGGGGTACGACCTGTGCAACTAATATTGATATAATACAAAGGTTCCAATCAAAAATGCTTAGAAAAATCACGTGTTCACCGTGGTACATGCGTAATGAAAATATCCATAAAGACCTTGGTATTTCTATGGTAAAGAAAGAAGTAGAAGACAGCAGAATTAAATATATATCTAAACTCCGAGATCACCCAAACCCTTTGGCTAATGCTTTGGTACATTCCTGCGATCAAACACGACTTAAAAGAAGAGATATGCCTGCGTACTAAGGAGCAACGTATCACCAAAACAGCTCAAACACTTGCTTGAGCTTGTCTAGTTTTTAAATAGATTTAAGATTTTAAAACTTATTGTTAGGCTTTTAAAACAAAAAGCAGATTCAATAAATAAAAAAAGATATTGCAAAAAAAAAAAGTTTTATTTTGTGTAATTTGTGTGTAGGTGTTGTTTGGGGCAGGCGACTAAGGCTCATTAAGTCATCCCGGCCCCCTAGGCGAATATTTGAGCCTAGAATTCGTTGCAGTTTCTGGAGCGTGGCTACAACGCTGCTGAGGTCTGAGGTGCGGCGCGGACGCGGTCTTTGTTGCTGGTGTCGTGTTGACGTCCCATACGGTCGTCGTACTGTGCCGCGGTTGCGGCCGCAAAATGTTGACCGATGTCGTTCCTAGTGGCTTGGTGCGACATGGTGTGATGAGGCCGCATACAAATCTGACAAAGGTTGCCCGAGGTACAATCTTGTGGGTGGTGGGTAGACGTCATGCAATTAAGACAATGACTATGCGCCTGGACGACCAGCTGGCGTTGCTTTGTCGTGAAACATACAAAGACAGCCGCATCACGTTTCAGCATTAATAAATGGATGTAATTCAGGAATAATGTGGCAAAAGGAGACTTTTCAGGTATCATTATGGGGTGGCGTTCGTTGTTAGTTAGGCTTGAATTAGCAAGCAGACCTTTCGTGGGTTTAGAACCAAGTGTGAGCTCTTATTGTCAATACGCTTCGACTCTCTGAGTAATGATATGTCGCGACTGAAGAAGCGCGTTTGGGTTGATGCGATAAGAGCGACCTTTGCTTTTTGTAAGTTTTGGGCCTCGGGGGAACGATGAAAATCGTTCAAAGAGTTTATTATCATCCAATATTATATGATAAGTGTTTTTCGACTTTTTGGGGCAATTATGTTGCGCATTGTCGATTGTGGCCAAGAATCTGTGGATTCGGTTAACCATCGGGGGCCATTCCATCAGAGCGTGGTGGTGGCAAGATCCAAGGGTTTGGACCCTCTTGTACCTAGATCAACAGAATTGTCGGCACTGGCTACGTGCCGCCATGTGGCTGATCCTACTAGGTCAAGTATTTGAGATTTTCGATTCGAAATATCTGTTTTCCAATGAGTGTGGCTTTTCTAACCAGGCTAGAACTATTTCGGAATCGAACCATAGCTTTGCTAATAGAAGAGCGCCCCAGAGTTCTAGTCGTTGTAGACTTATCGTTGTTAGAGGTGCGAATTTTGCTTTTGCCGCTAGTAGGTGGCTGTGGTTGCGGTCTCGCTTTGTGTGCGCACATAGATAGTAGCACAATATGCCTTTTCAGGGGCCTCGCAAAAGCCGTGTAGTTCCACTTTGTATTTGTGGGAATAGTTTACCCATAGCGGAATTTGTTTCTGCGAAATGTCCTTCAGATTATTAGCAAACTGGGACCACTTTTCTAAGCGAAGAGGTTTCACTTGTTCGTCCCACACGGTTCCATCTAGCCATAATTCTTGAATCAGGATTTTCGCTTGTATCATATTTGGCGAAAGCCATCCTGCGGGGTCGAAAAGTTTTGTCACTAAAGATAAAATTTGTCTCTTTGTTATAGCGGATAATGCGGATAATGCGGATATGGACTCAGTCGTGTATGACAACTGGTTCGATATCGCATTCCATTGGATGTGCAGTGTTTTTTTTGTTGTACTTTTCTTTTCAAATATAAGGAAATTAGTATCCAACAAATTGTCGTTTGGTATATTTTTTAAGATATTTGGGTGATTTGCTGTGATCCCTTTTAGGGGAAACTCAGCGGTGTTGAGGACCTTTATCACTTGTGATAAGGACACGTATGCTTATGAGAGGTTATGACTCCCAGACAGAATATCGTCTACATACCTACTTTTGTATTTTGTGTCTTCTACCAGTTCGGGTAGTATACGAATGGCTAGATATGGGACACAGTTAACGCCAAAGGTAACTGATATCGATTCAAACTCGAGTGGTGGACTATTGGGAGATTTTCGGAAAGTAATTCGCTGAAAATCTGGATCATCTTTATGTACGGGTATTTGTCAATACATTTTTTCGACATCCCTATTGAAAACGTATTTGGGTGGGTACCGTGAATATCATTTAGGGAATTCCCCGAGCTGGTGGATCTTAAGGCATTGAAGACAACTCTAACTTTTGTAGTTTTTTTGTCTGGCTTCAATACTGAATGATGTGGCATGTTGAATGAGTAGTTTTTGCCATTAATGATTTTTTGGCATGGGCTTACTCCCTCCATGTGATCTAAATGAATATATTCTTATAAGACACCATCATAATCTTGTTTGAGCTCACCTTTTCTAAGTAGATTTTTTCCATGCTTAGAAACTGCTGTATTGCAGAGGTGCGGGAGTGCCCTATGGCGAATGTATCTGGAAATTGTTGTTTTAGTTGTAGTCGTACGACATACCGACCATTTACTGATCTACTAGAAGTTGTGGCTTTGTAAAAATCTTCAGAGTTTTCATGGTGGTAACTGGTTCTGCAACTAGTCCACTTAATATCCAACCGAATATAGTATTTTGAGCTAAAAGGGTTTTTGAAATTTTTTCAACACCTTCTAGTATAATTTGAGGCATAAGGTCTGCTAGATTTAGGTGTGTAGGCTTTTTGCCAATGCTTGCTATTTATATGATAGCTTGAAAACATGTTCGTAAGTTGTGGTAAGACCATAGCTTCTGCTTGAATGCGCTTATCCGCTTTGGGGGAAATTGGGCCGATTTTATTTAAGTTTTGTACTACTCTTGCGCCCATTCCCGCAATTTAATAATTGGCTTGTTTTGTTGGTAGTTTTAGCCTATTTTGTGCCCTAGAGGCTAGGAATAATCGTTGTAATCCTTGGTCTATTAGGGCTCTCAATTTGAAAAGTTGTCCTCGGTGTTCGATGGAGATGACTGCTGTGGGTAGTAGTACTACTTTGAATATCGCTGTGTAGCGTTTGAGTTTTTAATGCCTTTGAGCAGCATGGTGTCTCTTGGCAAATTTTGGGATTTTGTATTTCGGTAGTTGCGATTGCAACTAAACCCGTGGCTCTATTGAATTTGCTTTCGCAATTATTGTGATTGTGCGCATGTGATACGCAATTTGTACATAGTGTTTTTGTTCTGACAAAATTATTTCTTTCGTTAATATTTACTTACCTTTCTCAAGATTTCAGTTTGTGCCCTCCTTTACACAGTTCGCATGACGTTTTTTATATTGTTCGGATGTGAACGATTGATTTCTAAAAACAAAACATCGATTAAGGTCGTGTTGAACGTTTTTAGTTCTGACCGTTTTTTATCTACCCTTTGCGCAATTTCATATTGAGTAGTTAAGAAATCTTTTATTTGTTTCCACGTTGGGCATTTTCTTCGTGATGAGAGCGATTGCTTCCACGAAAGCAACAATTTTTCTGGTAATGCCGCGGAGCATACCTCATACAAATAATTATATGTGCATAACTAGGTTCCTTACTTTTGCGGATATATGAAAAACTATCGCGTTTCTGAAATTGAGCAATTCCTTGGTGATATGTTGTTGTTGTGAATTGACCAAAATTTTTGCTTTCTCCTCTCATTCGTTGTACCGTTGGATTCAAAATGTGCGTGAGTTTTCGGTGCTGCGTAGTAAATAATTATATGTGCACATCAGTGCGAAATTATCGCAACTGCTGATAATAGCGTTTTTGGAAGTTAAGTTGCAAAAATTAGTTTGAGATATTTATTGTAAGTATGTAATTGTTCAAAATAGTTAAATTAATTTAAATATTTCGACATTGGTTAGTTAAAATGCCTCATGAAACCAGTTCGACAGACCATGAACAAGGTATCATAAAAGGAGTGCATGATAGCGGTGCGAATATCACCAATATCGCAAAAAAGTAAACCGGCACCGGAGCTGCATCTCTAATTACCTAAAAAATTTAAGTAATTATGGTACAATTCGACGAAGTGGGCGGAAAAGCAACATTGATTTGCGTTGCAAACGGCAAATACAAGGACTTACTGTGGTTCATTTAATGAGTAGCGAAAAATTTTAAGGTCGTATGGGTCTCCAAATAACTGACAGTCGAATAGTGAAAAGAATCCATAAAAAATCCATTACTGAAACATACCTCCATGGTGCCTAAACCCAAGCCTTCACAGCGACACTTGAAGGCCTGCATGGAGTTTGCAAAAGAGTACCGTTTTTTATGCTAAGAATGGCATAACGTAATTTTTAGTAATGAAAGGAAGTTCAATCTAGATGACCCTGATAGTTGCAAAAGATATTGGAGAGATACTCGCCAGGATCGGCGATCCTGTTTTAAGCAAAGGTTTGGCGGTGGCAGTGGGATGGTATGGGCTGCGTTCTGCTGTGGGGGAAAGCCATATATGTGCTACATCTCTACCCTAATGAGTACCCAAATGTATGTGGGTATCCTGGAGAGTGAGGTAATAGAATTTGGTGGCAATTTACATGGCGACGACAGGACTTTTCAGTAGGACAGGCTTCAGTACAAACAGCTTAGGTCACCAAATCCATCTTAAGAAGGCGAAAAATACATACCTGTATTGGACTGGTCCGCCTTAAGTCCGGGCCTAATTCCGATTGAGATACTCAGGGGTATCGTCTCTGACATAGTGTTCAAGAACGGTATACAGTTTAAGACAGCAAGGACCTTAAAAAGGCAATAGACCAGGAATGGGTCACTATTGACCCAGCCTACCTTAAATCCTTGGTGGATTAGATTCCATCCCGACTTAATTCCGAAATACTGAATAATGGTAATAATATTGACTTTTAATATCATATATATATAATCATTAATAATGTTAAAAAAATAAAAACCAAATATGCACTTATAGTAAATATTTAATACTAAGACTATTTTTGATTTAACTTCCTTCTTACATATATTTGGCCGTCATTCATTACATATATTTGAAATTTGTTACCACTTTATGTTTTTATTTTTTAAACTTTATCTGCAAATAAAACTACATACCCAAAATTTCGATATTAGCTTTTGTACTTTTTTAATCAAGAAAATACATGATGCACATATAATTGTTTGTATGAGGTATGTTTACCAGTATGGGGTCCCAATTGTCTGTGGAAATATTCCGTGTCGATAGAACCGACAAACAATTTGAAACAGTGGATTGAAGTTTTATGAATTTTTCACTTGTTTCTTTCTGAATTTTTGGTAAATTCATTAATATGGTCACTTGTTTGTCGACCAATATTCTTTCATTCTCGTACTTCCTTACCCAAATTGAAATTGTTGAAGTTTTATGAATTTTTCACTTGTTTTTTTCTGATTTTTTGGTAAATTCATTAATATGGTCATTTGTTTGTCGACCAATATTCTTTCATTCTCGTGCTTCCTTACCCAAATTGAAATTGTAGTCATTTAATGCAAACTGTTTGACTATTACGCCTGCTTGACCTTTGGTTTTGTATCTGAGGTTATGCAATTTTTGCACTTGTGATATTTTAGGATGGTTTATGTACACGGCCGTAAACATATCTCGGAAGGACGGCCATTGTTCATAATCTCCGTGAAATATTTCTGTATGCATGCTGGCACTTTAAGGTGAATGCCTGAAATCGGCTCTTGGCTTTGAATTTCGTATATATAAAATGCCAATACGTAGGTATGTACTTAATTCCCGAAAGTTTAAATAGTTGTCATTTAAATCTAGGATATAGACAAATTGTATGCCGTATGTCTGTATGAATATTATTTTACAGTACGAATGACGCGGGAAAAGAAAATTGGTGTGCACTCTAAGTACACATGGAAATTTGTGTAAATTTGTAGAATTTGAACGTTATAATTTATACACATACACATGTGCGTATGTTACTTTTCAACTTTGGTTGTTACTTATATGTCGATTGTATAAAATATGAATACACATAAGTATCTGCATATATGTATGTAGTTTTTAAGGAGACCATTTTGATTCAAATAAATTTATTTTGCTGAAAAAGTCAAGTTTACTTTGGAACGCACTTTGTATTTGGAGGTACATATGTTTATAGTGTACCAAACAGTTTTTCCCGGTTTCCCGGAAATTGACCGTAAGTTGAAACAGTTTAGCAGCAACCGTTCTCTTAAAATGTTAACCGACTTGAATACAGTTTTTTGATATGAGCTGTAAATGTTAACAACCATACATATATGAGAATATAATTTTGAAATAAGAAGTGGAGTCGATATAACTCACTTTGCGCCGCTTCAAGGGAGCTGTTACTACAATGAAGATGGGGGGATATGCCGATTCATGTGATCCGTTTCCTCTCCGTTTTTTCGATCTGCTTCTTTTTGTGTTAGTTGCCGATGTTGGTTTCCTTTCCTATTTTATTTCATTTGTTTATTATTGGAGAATGGAGTGATGTGTAGAAGTTCACGCAAACGAAGAAAGTTCTCTGATCGCCATTCACTTGGGAGTGGTCAGAAACGATTCTTTTACATATGGCTCAAGCAGCTCACAACTTCCGGTCTTTGACCAAGTATCCTCTGAGTAGCCTAAGAACATCCGTTTGAAGGCGAGCTAAAGTGAGAAGGCGAAACATCCCCTCCGCAGGGTTGTGCGCTGGGTTTGGGACAAGCCACGTAAAAAATCAGACAAATGAAAAGGAACAACATGCCTCGATGGAACGTTGAGCTGTATGAGATATATGACGACATTGACATAGTTCAGCGAATTTAAAGACAGCGGATGCGCTAGCAAGGTCATGTTGTCCGAATGGACGAAAACACTCCAGCTCTCAAAGTATTCGACGCAGTACCCGTCGGGGGAAGCAGAGGAAGAGGAAGACCTCCACTCCGTTGGAAGGACCAAGTGGAAAAGGACATGGCTCCGCTTGGAATATCTAATTGGTGCCTCGTAGCGAAAAGAAGAAACGACTGATGAAGACGGTGATGTCTACGCCAGAAAAGAAGAAGAATATTATTACAGTTTGGTTCTTTGTTAAAATTAATTTTTTGTTGTTTTTGCGCCCGATTATTGCACTATTATTAAACACGCCCGTCTTGATATTTGTGCAAATATTATGTTGAAGGGAATTTGTTTTTCACTTAACTTTGGGTTTTTACAACCCGATCTTTAATCTGTATAATCGTTTTAGCACTTGATTTCTGAATATTTGTGGGGTTTGTTTTTTTTTTTAGTAACTGTGCATAAGATTGTTTTTTTGTTTGTTTTTCTTTTCTTTGCTTCTTTATCAGTTTGTTTTTGGTTTTTGGTTACTGCTCTGTTGGCCGTTTTTAATGCAGTTTATTATTGTTGCTTTCTTTGGAACTGCACTATTTGCGTCACATACATACGCCGGTGTTTTTTTCTCAATAGTGCCTTTCTTTGAGGATCGAAAGACCATGAATACTGCACACCTGCACTTACCAATCGCTCTGCACTTTTACCTTTTAAGAGTAGAAACGCTCGGGGTTGTATTAATTTTTATACTCTCGCAACAAAGTTGCTAAGAAGAGTATTATAGTTTTGTTCACATAACGGTTGTTTGTAAGTCCTAAAACTAAAAGAGTCAGATATAGGGTTATATATACCAAAGTGATCAGGGTGACGAGTAGAGTCGAAATCCGGATGTCTGTCTGTCCGTCCGTCCGTGCAAGCTGTAACTTGAGTAAAAATTGAGATATCATGATGAAACTTGGTACACGTATTTCTTGGCTCCATAAGAAGGTTAAGTTCGAAGATGGGCAAAATCGGCCTACTGCCACGCCCACAAAATGGCGGAAACCGAAAACCTATAAAGTGTCATAACTAAGCCATAAATAAAGATATTAAAGTGAAATTTGGCACAAAGGATCGCATTAGGGAGGGGCATATTCGGCTGCAATTTTTTTGGAAAAGTGGGCGTGGCCCCGCCCCCTAATAAGTTTTTTGTACATATCTCGGAAACTACTATTGCTATGTCAACCAAACTCGATAGAGTGGTTTCCTTCAGGCATTTCCATATACAGTTCAAAAATGGAAGAAATCGGATAATAACCTCGCCTACCTCCCATACAAAGGTTATGTTGTTGAAAATCACTAAAAGTGCGTTAACCGACTAACAAAAAACGTCAGAAACACTAAATTTTACGGAAGAAATGGCAAAAGGAAGCTGCGCCCAGGCTTTTTTTAAGAATTGAAAATGGGCGTGGCCTCGCCCACTTATGGACCAAAAACCATATCTCAGGAACTACTATACCGATTTCAATGAAATTCGGTATATAATATTTTCTTAACACCCTGATGATATGTACAAAATATGGGTGAAATCGGTTCACAACCACGTCTTCTTCCAATATAACGCTATTTTGAATTCCATCTGATGCCTTCTCTGTGTAATATATACATTAGGAACCAATGATGATAGCGGAATAAAACTTTACACAAATACGGTATTTGAAAAATATGTAAATGACGTATAATGAAATCTCGATTATCACTTTATCGCGAAAGTATAAAATGTTCGGTGACACCCGAACTTAGCCTTCATACTTGTCTATATTTGGATTTATTCCAGAAAGAGTAAACGACAAATGCTCCACAGTAGTTTATATGAAATTTCAATGCTTTGATCACTAAGTTATTATGACCTATATTGTAAGTATAAAAAAATATACATATGTAGGTTTTGAAGTCATTCACAGTCGTTATTACAAGTATGACACGCAACTGCTTTAATCACGAAGTTATTATGACTTATGTATAATATGTAAGTGTATAAAGAAATTTACATAAATTTTGAAAAAATGGTTCACAGTTTGTATTATGAAACAAATGCTTTAATCACGAAAGTAGGCGTAGCAGGACGGCGAGCCAATATTGTTGCCTTATTTGTGCAAAATTTTCCCTATAATTTCTAGGAGCTCTGTTATGGGTTTGTTCAATTATTGCCCCTTGATCTTCTTTATTAGTAACTAGCTGACCCGGCGAACTTCGCACCGCCTAATTATTGGCATACTTAGTAAGTCACAAACACACGACACAATACTTTTTAATTTTATTGAAATTTGTTGCTTTTAGATTTTTAGGAAATTAAAGAATTATTGTATAGATGCACAGCAAAGAGACGTTAACATTTCAAGTGACATTTTACCATAGACAATTTTTTTAAGTGAATAC
>NW_026090067.1:0-18010 GCF_024586455.1 Bactrocera neohumeralis | reverse complement strand
ATTCCACAATTTTATAATTAGGTATAAAGTCGATATTCTTGTATATACACACTAAGCAATCGATATTGAGTTTCTTTAAATCATTTATTTCACTTATTTAAGTTAATTAACCTTCTTCATCTTACTGAAGTGGATATAAAGCCATAACGGCAGTGCATTTGGAAGAATTTCACCTTCTTATATTTAGGTATAAAGTCGATATTCTTGTATATACACTTTAAGCAATCGATATTGAGTTTCTTCAAATCATTTACTTCACTTATTTAAGTTAATTAACCTTCTTCATCTTACTGAAGTGGATATAAAGTTATAACGGCAGTGCATTTGGAAGAATTCCACAATCTTATATTTAGGTATAAAGTCGATATTCTTGTATATACACACTTAGCAATTGATATTGAGTTTCTCTAAATCATTTACTTCACTTATTTAAGTTAATTAACCTTCTTCATCTTACTGAAGTGGATATAAAGTTATAACGGCAGTGCATTTGGAAGAATTCCACAATCTTATATTTGGGTACAAAGTCGATATTCTTGTATATACACACTTAGCAATTGATATTGAGTTTCTCTAAATCATTTACTTCACTTATTTAAGTTAATTAACCTTCTTCATCTTACTGAAGTGGATATAAAGTTATAACGGCAGTGCATTTGGAAGAATTCCACAATCTTATATTTGGGTACAAAGTCGATATTCTTGTATATACACATTTAGCAATCGATATTGAGTTTCTTCAAATCATTTACTTCACTTATTTAAGTTAATGAACCTTCTTTAGCTTACTGAAGCGGATATAAAGCCATAACGGCAGTGCATTTGGAAGAATTCCACAATCTTATATTTAGGTATAAAGTCGATATTCTTGTATATACACATTTAGCAATCGATATTGAGTTTCTTCAAATCATTTACTTCACTTATTTAAGTTAATTAACCTTCTTCATCTTACTGAAGTGGATATAAAGCCATAACGGCAGTGCATTTGGAAGAATTCCACAATCTTATATTTAGGTACAAAGTCGATATTCTTGTATATACACATTTAGCAATCGATATTGAGTTTCTTCAAATCATTTACTTCACTTATTTAAGTTAATGAACCTTCTTAGCTTACTGAGGCAGATATAAAGCCATAACGGCAGTGCATTTTGAAGAATTTCACCTTCTAATATTTAGGTATAAAGTCGATATTCTTGTATATACACATTTAGCAATCGATATTGAGTTTCTTCAAATCATTTACTTCACTTATTTAAGTTAATTAACCTTCTTCATCTTACTGAAGTGGATATAAAGCCATAACGGCAGTGCATTTGGAAGAATTCCACAATCTTATATTTAGGTACAAAGTCGATATTCTTGTATATACACACTTAGCAATTGATATTGAGTTTCTCTAAATCATTTACTTCACTTATTTAAGTTAATGAACCTTCTTCAGCTATATGGATATAAAGTTATAACGGCAGTGCATTTGGAAGAATTCCACAATCTTATATTTGGGTATAAAGTCGATATTCTTGTATATACACACTTAGCAATCGATATTGAGTTTCTTCAAATCATTTACTTCACTTATTTAAGTTAATTAACCTTCTTCATCTTACTGAAGTGGATATAAAGTTATAACGGCAGTGCATTTGGAAGAATTCCACAATCTTATATTTGGGTACAAAGTCGATATTCTTGTATATACACACTTAGCAATTGATATTGAGTTTCTCTAAATCATTTACTTCACTTATTTAAGTTAATTAACCTTCTTCATCTTACTGAAGTGGATAAAAAGTTATAACGGCAGTGCATTTGGAAGAATTCCACAATCTTATATTTAGATATAAAGTCGATATTCTTGTATATACACATTTACCAATCGATATTGAGTTTCTTCAAATCATTTACTTCACTTATTTAAGTTAATGAACCTTCTTGACTTTCTGAAGCGGATATAAAGCCATAACGGCAGTGCATTTGGAAGAATTCCACGATCTTATATTTATACTATCTTATATTTGGGTACAAAGTCGATATTCTTGTATATACACACTTAGCAATTGATATTGAGTTTCTCTAAATCATTTACTTCACCTATTTAAGTTAATTAACCTTCTTCATCTTACTGAAGTGGATATAAAGTTATAACGGCAGTGCATTTGGAAGAATTCCACAATCTTATATTTAGGTACAAAGTCGATATTCTTGTATATACACTTTAGGAATCGATATTGAGTTTCTTCAAATCATTTACTTCACTTATTTAAGTTAATTAACCTTCTTCATATTACTGAAGTGGATATAAAGCCATAACGGCAGTGCATTTGGAAGAATTTCACAATCTTATATTTAGGTATAAAGTCGATATTCTTGTATATACACACTTAGCAATTGATATTGAATTTCTCTAAATCTTTTATTTCACTTATTTAAGTTAATTAACCTTCTTCATCTTACTGAAGTGGATATAAAGTTATAACGGCAGTGCATTTGGAAGAATTCCACAATCTTATATTTGGGTACAAAGTCGATATTCTTGTATATACACATTTAGCAATCGATATTGAGTTTTTTCAAATCATTTACTTCACTTATTTAAGTTAATTAACCTTCTTCATCTTACTGAAGTGGCTATAAAGCCATAACGGCAGTGCATTTGGAAGAATTCCACAATCTTATATTTAGGTACAAAGTCGATATTCTTGTATATACACACTAAGCAATCGATATTGAGTTTCTTTAAATCATTTACTTCACTTATTTAAGTTAATGAACCTTCTTCTTCATCTTACTGAAGTGGACATAAAGCCATAACGGCAGTGCATTTGAAGAATTCCACCCTCTTATATTTAGGTATAAAGTCGATATTCTTGTATATACACATTTAGCAATCGATATTGAGTTTCTTCAAATCATTTACTTCACTTATTTAAGTTAATTAACCTTCTTCATCTTACTGAAGTGGATATAAAGTTATAACGGCAGTGCATTTGGAAGAATTTCACAATCTTATATTTGGGTACAAAGTCGATATTCTTGTATATACACACTTAGAAATTGATATTGAGTTTCTCTAAATCATTTGCTTCACTTATTTAAGTTAATTAACCTTCTTCATCTTACTGAAGTGGATATAAAGTTATAACGGCGGTGCATTTGGAAGAATTCCACAATATTATATTTGGGTACAAAGTCGATATTCTTGTATATACACATTTAGCAATCGATATTGAGTTTCTCTAAATCATTTACTTCACTTATTTAAGTTAATTAACCTTCTTCATCTTACTGAAGTGGATATAAAGTTATAACGGCAGTGCATTTGGAAGAATTCCACAATCTTATATTTGGGTATAAAGTCGATATTCTTGTATATACACTTTTAGCAATCGATATTGAGTTTCTTCAAATCATTTACTTCACTTATTTAAGTTAATTAACCTTCTTCATCTTACTGAAGTGGATATAAAGTTATAACGGCAGTGCATTTGGAAGAATTCCACAATCTTATATTTAGGTACAAAATCGATATTCTTGTATATACACATTTAGCAATCGATATTGAGTTTTAAAATCATTTACTTCACTTATTTAAGTTAATTAATATTCTTCATCTTACTGAAGTGGATATAAAGTTATAACGGCAGTGCATTTGGAAGAATTCCACAATATTATATTTGGGTATAAAGTCGATATTCTTGTATATATACATTTAGCAATCGATATTGAGTTTCTTAAATCATTTACTTCACTTATTTAAGTTAATTAACCTTCTTCATTTTACTGAAGTGGACATAAAGCCATCACGGCAGTGCATTTGGAAGAATTTCACAATCTTATAGATATTTAGGTATAAAGTCGATATTCTTGTATATACACTTTAGCAATCGATATTGAGTTTCTTCTAAATCATTTACTTCACTTATTTAAGTTAATTAACCTTCTTCATCTTACTGAAGTGGATATAAAGTTATAACGGCAGTGCATTTGGAAGAATTCCACAATCTTATATTTAGGTACAAAGTCGATATTCTTGTATATACACATTTAGCAATCGATATTGAGTTTCTTCAAATCATTTACTTCACTTATTTAAGTTAATTAACCTTCTTCATCTTACTGAAGTGGATATAAAGCCATAACGGCAGTGCATTTGGAAGAATTCCACAATCTTATATTTAGGTATATAGTCGACATTCTTGTATATACACATTTAGCAATCGATATTGAGTTTCTTCAAATCATTTACTTCACTTATTTAAGTTAATTAACCTTTCTTCATCTTACTGAAGTGGACATAAAGCCATAACCTTCTTATATTTAGGTATAAAGTCGATATTCTTGCATATACACATTTAGCAATCGATATTGAGTTTCTTTAAATCATTTACTTCACTTATTTAAGTTAATTAACCTTCTTTCATCTTACTGAAGTGGATATAAAGTTATAACGGCAGTGCATTTGGAAGAATTCCACAATCTTATATTTAGGTATAAAGTCGATATTCTTGTATATACACATTTAGCAATCGATATTGAGTTTCTTCAAATCATTTACTTCACTTATTTAAGTTAATGAACCTTCTTTAGCTTACTGAAGCGGATATAAAGCCATAACGGCAGTGCATTTGGAAGAATTTCACCTTCTTATATTTAGGTATAAAGTCGATATTCTTGTATATACACACTTAGCAATCGATATTGAGTTTCTCTAAATCATTTACTTCACTTATTTAAGTTAATTAACCTTCTTCATCTTACTGAAGTGGATATAAAGTTATAACGGCAGTGCATTTGGAAGAATTCCACAATCTTATATTTAGGTATAAAGTCGATATTCTTGTATATACACACTTAGTAATCGATATTGAGTTTCTTTAAATCATTTACTTCACTTATTTAAGTTAACTAACCTTCTTCATCTTACTGAAGTGGATATAAAGCCATAACGGCAGTGCATTTGGAAGAATTCAACCGTCTTATATTTAGGTATAAAGTCGATAATCTTGTATATACACATTTAGCAATCGATATTAAGTTTCCTCA
The DNA here is from genome assembly GCF_024586455.1 of Bactrocera neohumeralis. NCBI lineage: Eukaryota > Metazoa > Arthropoda > Insecta > Diptera > Tephritidae > Bactrocera > Bactrocera neohumeralis. The sequence continues at coordinate 12,964 of NW_026090067.1, read as the reverse complement.
AATCATTTCCTTCACTTACTTAAGTTAATAACCATTCTTCATCTTACTGAAGTGAATATAAAGTTATAACGGCAGTGCATTTGGAAGAATTTCACAATCTTATATTTAGGTATAAAGTCGATATTTTTGTAAATACACAATCGATATTGAGTTTCTTCCAATCATTTACTTCACTTATTTAAGTTAATTAACCTTCTTCATTTTACTGAGGTGGATATAAAGCCATAACGGCAGTGCATTTGGAAGAATTCCACAATCTTATATTTAGGTATAAAGTCGATATTCTTGTATATACACATTTAGCAATCGATATTGAGTTTCTTCAAATCATTTACTTCACTTATTTAAGTTAATTAACCTTCTTCATCTTACTGAAGTGGATATAAAGTTATAACGGCAGTGCATTTGGAAGAATTCCACAATCTTATATTTAGGTATAAAGTCGATATTCTTGTATATACACATTTAGCAATCGATATTGAGTTTCTTCAAATCATTTACTTCACTTATTTAAGTTAATGAACCTTCTTCATCTTACTGAAGTGGATATAAAGCCATAACGGCAGTGCATTTGGAAGAATTTCACCTTCTTATATTTAGGTATAAAGTCGATATTCTTGTATATACACTTTAAGCAATCGATATTGAGTTTCTTCAAATCATTTACTTCACTTATTTAAGTTAATTAACCTTCTTCATCTTACTGAAGTGGATATAAAGCCATAACGGCAGTGCATTTGGAAGAATTCCACAATCTTATATTTAGGTATAAAGTCGATATTCTTGTATATACACATTTAGCAATCGATATTGAGTTTCTTCAAATCATTTACTTCACTTATTTAAGTTAATAACCTTCTTCATCTTACTGAAGTGGATATAAAGTTATAACGGCAGTGCATTTGGAAGAATTCCACAATCTTATATTTAGGTATAAAGTCGATATTCTTGTATATACACACTTAGCAATTGATATTGAGTTTCTCTAAATCATTTACTTCACTTATTTAAGTTAATTAACCTTCTTCATCTTACTGAAGTGGATATAAAGTTATAACGGCAGTGCATTTGGAAGAATTCCACAATCTTATATTTGGGTATAAAGTCGATATTGTTGTATACACACATTTAGCAATCGATATTGAGTTTCTTTAAATCATTTACTTCACTTATTTAAGTTAATTAACCTTCTTCATCTTACTGAAGTGGATATAAAGTTATAACGGCAGTGCATTTGGAAGAATTCCACAATCTTATATTTAGGTACAAAGTCGATATTCTTGTATATACACATTTAGCAATCGATATTGAGTTTCTTCAAATCATTTACTTCACTTATTTAAGTTAATGAACCTTCTTTAGCTTACTGAAGTGGATATAAAACCATAACGGCAGTGCATTTGGAAGAATTGCACCTTCTTATATTTAGGTATAAAGTCGATATTCTTGTATATACACTTTAAGCAATCGATATTGAGTTTCTTTAAATCATTTACTTCACTTATTTAAGTTAATTAACCTTCTTCATCTTACTGAAGTGGATATAAAGCCATAACGGCAGTGCATTTGGAAGAATTTCACAATCTTATATTTAGGTATAAAGTCGATATTCTTGTATATACACACTTAGCAATCGATATTGAGTTTCTTCAAATCATTTACTTCACTTATTTAAGTTAATTAACCTTCTTCATCTTACTGAAGTGGATATAAACCATAACGGCAGTGCATTTGGAAGAATTCCACCTTCCTATATTTAGGTACAAAGTCGATATTCTTGTATATACACATTTAGCAATCGATATTGAGTTTCTTCAAAACATTTACTTCACTTATTTAAGTTAATTAACCTTCTTCATCTTACTGAAGTGGATATAAAGTTATAACGGCAGTGCATTTGGAAGAATTCCACAATCTTATATTTGGGTACAAAGTCGATATTCTTGTATATACACATTTAGCAATCGATATTTGAGTTTCTCTAAATCATTTACTTCACTTATTTAAGTTAATGAACCTTCTTCATCTTACTGAAGTGGATATAAAGCCATAACGGCAGTGCATTTGGAAGAATTTCACCTTCTTATATTTAGGTATAAAGTCGATATTCTTGTATATACACTTTAAGCAATCGATATTGAGTTTCTCTAAATCATTTACTTCACTTATTTAAGTTAATTAACCTTCTTCATCTTACTGAAGTGGATATAAAGTTATAACGGCAGTGCATTTGGAAGAATTCCACAATCTTATATTTAGGTACAAAGTCGATATTCTTGTATATACACATTTAGCAATCGATATTGAGTTTCTTCAAATCATTTACTTCACTTATTTAAGTTAATTAACCTTCTTCATCTTACTGAAGTGGATATAAAGCCATAACGGCAGTGCATTTGGAAGAATTCCACAATCTTATATTTAGGTATAAAGTCGATATTCTTGTATATACACATTTAGCAATCGATATTGAGTTTCTTAAATCATTTACTTCACTTATTTAAGTTAATTAACCTTCTTCATCTTACTGAAGTGGATATAAAGTTATAACGGCAGTGCATTTGGAAGAATTCCACAATCTTATATTTGGGTACAAAGTCGATATTCTTGTATATACACACTTAGCAATTGATATTGAGTTTCTCTAAATCATTTACTTCACTTATTTAAGTTAATTAACCTTCTTCATCTTACTGAAGTGGATATAAAGTTATAACGGCAGTGCATTTGGAAGAATTCCACAATCTTATATTTGGGTATAAAGTCGATATTCTTGCATATACACACTTAGCAATCGATATTGAGTTTCTTTAAATCATTTACTTCACTTATTTAAGTTAATTAACCTTCTTCATCTTACTGAAGTGGATATAAAGTTATAACGGCAGTGCATTTGGAAGAATTCCACAATCTTATATTTAGGTATAAAGTCGATATTCTTGTATATACACACTTAGCAATCGATATTGAGTTTCTTTAAATCATTTACTTCACTTATTTAAGTTAATTAACCTTCTTCATCTTACTGAAGTGGATATAAAGTTATAACGGCAGTGCATTTGGAAGAATTCCACAATCTTATATTTGGGTACAAAGTCGATATTCTTGTATATACACATTTAGCAATCGATATTGAGTTTCTTCAAATCATTTACTTCACTTATTTAAGTTAATTAACCTTCTTCATCTTACTGAAGTGGATATAAAGCCATAACGGCAGTGCATTTGGAAGAATTCCACAATCTTATATTTAGGTATAAAGTCGATATTCTTGTATATACACATTTAGCAATCGATATTGAGTTTCTTCAAATCATTTACTTCACTTATTTAAGTTAATGAACCTTCTTTAGCTTACTGAAGTGGATATAAAGCCATAACGGCAGTGCATTTGGAAGAATTTCACCTTCTTATATTTAGGTATAAAGTCGATATTCTTGTATATACACTTTAAGCAATCGATATTGAGTTTCTTCAAATCATTTACTTCACTTATTTAAGTTAATTAACCTTCTTCATCTTACTGAAGTGGATATAAAGCCATAACGGCAGTGCATTTGGAAGAATTCAGCAATCTTATATTTAGGTATAAAGTCGATTTTCTTGTCTATACACATTAGCAATCGATATTGAGTTTCTTTAAATCATTTACTTCACTTATTTAAGTTAATTAACCTTCTTCATCTTACTGAAGTGATATAAAGTTATAACGGCAGTGCATTTGGAAGAATTCCACAATCTTATATTTGGGTACAAAGTCGATATTCTTGTATATACACACTTAGCAATCGATATTAAGTTTCTTCTAATCATTTCTTTTACTTATTTAAGTTAATTAACCTTCTTCATCTTACTGAAGTGGATATAAAGCCATAACGGCAGTGCATTTGGAAGAATTCCACAATCTTAAGATGAAGAAGGTTAATTAACTTAAATAAGTGAAGTAAATGATTTGAAGCAACTCAATATCGATTGCTAAATGTGTATATACAAGAAAATCGACTTTATACTTTAATATAAGATTGTGGAATTCTTCCAAATGCACTGCCGTTATGGCTTTATATCAACTTCAGTAAGATGAAGAAGGTTAGTTAACTTAAATAAGTGAAGTAAATGATTTAGAGAAACTCAATATCGATTGCTTAAAGTGTATATACAAGAATATCGACTTTATACCTAATTATAAGAAGGTGAAATTCTTCCAAATGCACTGCCGTTATGGCTTTATATCCGCTTCAGTAAGCTAAAGAAGGTTCATTAACTTAAATTTGGGTACAAAGTCGATATTCTTGTATATACACACTTAGCAATTGATATTGAGTTTCTCTTAATCATTTACTTCACTTATTTCAGTTAATTAACCTTCTTCATCTTACTGAAGTGGATATAAAGATATAACGGCAGTGCATTTGGAAGAATTCCACAATCTTATATTTAGGTAAAATGTATATACAAGAATATACACACTTAGCAAAATAAGAAGGTGGAATTCTTTAAAATGCACTGCCGTTATTGCTTTATATCCACTTCAGTAAGATGTAGAAGGTTAATTAACTGAAATAAGTGAAGCAGATGATTTGAAGAAACTCAATATCTTATATTTACAAAAGTCGTATATTCAAGAATATCACTTTAAGCAATATAAGAAGGTGGTTTTTTCCCCAAATGCACTTCACGTTATGGCTTAATTGTCCACTTCAGTAAGATGAAGAATGGATATTAACTTAAGTAAGTGAAGGAAATGATTTGAAGAAACTCAATATCGATTGCTAAATGTGTATATACAAGAATATCGACTATATACCTAAATATAAGAAGGTGGAATTCTTCCAAATGCACTGCCGTTATGGCTTTATATCCACTTCAGTAAGATGAAGAAGGTTAATTAACTTAAATAAGTGAAAGAAATGATTTGAAGAAACTCAATATCGATTGCTAAATGTGTATATAGAAGAATATCGACCTTGTACCTAAATATATAAGAAGGTAGAATTCTTCCAAATGCACTGCCGTTATGGCTTTATATCCACTTCAGTAAGATGAAGAATATTAATTAACTTAAATAAGTGAAGTAAATGATTTAAAGAAACTCAATATCGAATGCTAAGTGTGTATATACAAGAATATCGACTTTGTACCTAAATATAAGATTGTGGAATTCTTCCAAATGCACTGCCGTTATGGCTTTATATCCACTTCAGAAAGATGAAGAAGGTTAATTAACTTAAATCAGTGAAGTAAATGATTTGAAGAAACTCAATATCGATTCCTAAATGTGTATATACAAGAATATCGACTTAGTACCCAAATATAAGAAGGTGGAATTCTTCCAAATGCACTGCCGTTATGGCTTTATATTCACTTCAGTAAGATGAAGAAGGTTAATTAACTTAAATAAGTGAAGTAACTGTTTGGAAGAAACTCAATATCGATTACTAGATGTGTATATACAAGATTATCGACTTTTTACCTAAATATAAGAAGGTGGAATTCTTCCAAATGCACTGCCATTGTGGCGTTATATCCACTTCAGTAAGATGAAGATTGTTAATTAACTTAAATAAGTGAAGCAAATGATTTGAAGAATCTCAATATCGATTGCTAAATGTTGATATACAAGAATATCGACTTTATTCCTAAATATAAGAAGGTGGAATTCTTCCAAATGCACTGCCGTTATGGCTTTATATCCACTTCAGTAAGATGAAGAATGGTTATTAACTTAAGTAAGTGAAGGAAATGATTTGAAGAAACTCAATATCGATTGCCAAATGTGTATATACAAGAATATCGACATTATACCTAAATATAAGAAGGTGGAATTCTTCCAAATGCACTGCCGTTATGGCTTTATATCCACTTCAGTAAGATGAAGAATGGTTATTAACTTAAATAAGTGAAGGAAATGATTTGAAGAAACTCAATATCGATTGCTAAATGTGTATATACAAGAATATCGACTTTATACCTAAATATAAGAAGGTGGAATTCTCCCAAATGCACTGCCGTTATGGCTTTATATCCACTTCAGTAAGATGTAGAAGGTTAATTAACTTAAATAAGTGAAGCAAATGATTTGAAGAAACTCAATATCGATTGCTTAATGTGTATATACAAGAATATCGACTTTAAACCTAAATATAAGAAGGTGAAATTCTTCCAAATGCACTGCCGTTATGGCTTTATATCCACTTCAGTAAGATGAAGAATGGTTATTAACTTAAGTAAGTGAAGGAAATGATTTGAAGAAACTCAATATCGATTGCTAAGTGTGTATATACAAGAATATCGACTTTATACCTAAATATAAGATTGTGGAATTCTTCCAAATGCTTTGCCGTTATGGCTTTATATCCACTTCAGTAAGATGAAGAAGGTTAATTAACTTAAATAAGTGAAGTAAATGATTTAAAGAAACTCAATATCGATTGCTAAGTGTGTATATACAAGAATATAGACTTTATACCCAAACATAAGATTGTGGAATTCTTCCAAATGCACTGCCGTTATAACTTTATATCCACTTCATTTAGATAAAGTAGGTTAATTAACTTAAGCAAGTGAAGGAAATGATTTGAAGAAACTCAATATCGATTGCTAAATGTGTATATACAAGAATATCGACTTTATACCTGAATATAAGAAGGTGGAATTCTTCCAAATGCACTGCCGTTATGGTTTATACCCACTTCAGTAAGATGAAGAAGGTTAATTAACTTAAATAAGTGAAGGAAATGATTTGAAGAAACTCAATATCGATTGCTAAATGTGTATATACAAGAATATCGACTTTATACCTAAATATAAGAAGGTGGAATTCTTCCAAATGCACTGCCGTTATGGCTCTTTTATATCCACTTAGTAAGATGAAGAAAGGTTAATTAACTTAAATAAGTGAAGAAAATGATTTGAAGAAACTCAATATCAATTGCTAAATGTGCGTATACAACAATATCGACTTTATACCTAAATATAAGAAAGGTGGAGTTCTTCCAAATGCACTGCCGTTATGGCGTTATATCCACTTCAGTAAGATGAAGAAGGTTAATTAACTTAAATAAGTGAAGGAAATGATTTGAAGAAACTCAATATCGATTGCTAAATGTGTATATACAAGAATATCGACTTTATACCTAAATATAAGAAGGTGGAATTCTTCCAAATGCACTGCTGTTATGGCTTTATATCCACTTCAGTAAGATGAAGAAGGTTAATTAACTTAAATAAGTGAAGTAAATGATTTGAAGAAACTCAATATCGATTGCTAAATGTGTATATACAAGAATATCGACTTTATACCTAAATATAAGTTGGGGAATTCTTCCAAATGCACTGCCGTTATAACTTTATATCCACTTCAGTAAGATGAAGAAGGTTAATTAACTTAAATAAGTGAAGTAAATGATTTAAAGAAACTCAATATCGATTGCTAAATGTGTATATACAAGAATATCGACTTTCATACCTAAATATAAGAAGGTGGAATTCTTCCAAATGCACTGCCGTTATGGTTTTATGTCCACTTCAGTAAGAGGAAGAAGGTTAATTAACTTAAATAAGTGAAGAAATGATTTGAAGAAACTCAATATCGATTACTAAATGTGTATATACAAGAATATCGACTTATACCTAAATATAAGAAGGTGGAATTCTTCCAAATGCACTGCCGTTATGGCTTTATATCCACTTCAGTAAAAGGAAGAAGGTTAATTAACTTAAATAAGTGGAGGAAATGATTTGAAGAAACTCAAAATCGAATGCTAAATGTGTATATACAAGAATATCGACTTTGTACCTAAATATAAAAAAGTGGAATTCTTCCAAATGCACTGCCGTTATGGCTTTATATCCACTTCAGTAAGATGAAGAAGGTTAATTAACTTAAATAAGTGAAGTAAATGATTTGAAAAAACTCAATATCGATTGCTAAATGTGTATTTACAAGAATATCGACTTTATACCTAAACATAAGATTGTGGAATTCTTCCAAATGCACTGCCGTTATAACTTTATATCCACTTCAGTAAGATGAAGAAGGTTAATTAACTTAAATAAGTGAAGTAAATGATTTGAAGAAACTCAATATCGATTGCTTAATGTGTATATACAAGAATATCGACTTTGTACCTAAATATAAGAAGGTGGAATTCTTCCAAATGCACTGCCGTTATGTCTTTATATCCACTTCAGTAAGTGAAGAAGGTTAATTAACTTAAAAAGTGAAGTAAATGATTTGAAGAATCTCAATATCGATTGCTAAATGTGTATATACAAGAATATCGATTTTATACCTAAATATAAGAAGGAAGAATTCTTCCAAATGCACTGCCGTTATGGCTTTATATCCACTTCAGTAAGATAAAGAAGGTTAATTAACTTAAATAAGTGAAGTAAATGATTTGAAGAAACTCAATATCGATTGCTTAAATGTGTATATACAAGAATATCGACTTTATACCTAATTATAAGAAGGTGAAATTCTTCCAAATGCACTGCCGTTATGGCTTTATATCCACTTCAAAAAGATGATGAAGGTTAATTAACTTAAATAAGTGAAGCAAATGATTTGAATAAACTCAATATCGATTGCTAAATGTGTATATAGAAGAATATCGACTTTTACCTAAATATAAGAAGGTAAGATGAAGAAGGTTAATTAACTTAAATAAGTGAATGAAATGATTTGAAGAAACTCAATATCAGTGCTATGTGTTTTACAAGAATATCCACTCATAGAAAGTGTGGAATTCTTCAAATACACTGCCGTTAATATAACTTTAAATAGAAGGTTAACTTAAAGAAGTGAAGAAAATGATTTGAAAAAACTCAATATCGATTGCTTAATGTGTATATACAAGAATATCGACTTTATACCTAAACATAAGAAGGTGAAATTCTTCCAAATGCACTGCCGTTATGGCTTTATGTCCACTTCAGTAAAATGAAGAGTGGTTATGAACTTAAATAAGTAAAAAAAATGATTTGAAGAAACTCAATATCGATTCCTTAATGTGTATATACAAGAATATCGACTTTATTCCTAAACATAAGATTGTGGAATTCTTCCAAATGCACTGCCGTTATAACTTTATATCCACTTCAGTAAGATGAAGAAGGTTAATTAACTTAAATAAGTGAAGTAAATGATTTGAAGCAACTCAATATCGATTGCTAAATGTGTATATACAAGAAAATCGACTTTATACCTAAATATATAAAAGTGGAGTTTTTCCAAATGCACTGCCGTTATGGTTTTATATCCACTTCAGTAAGATAAAGAAGGTTAATTAACTTAAATAAGTGAAGAAAATGATTTGAAGAAACTCAATATCGATTGCTAAATGTGTATATACAAGAATATCGACTTTATACCTAAATACAAGGAGGTGGAATTCTTCCAAATGCACTGCCGTTATGGCTTTATATCCACTTCAGTAAGATAAAGAAGGTTAATTAACTTAAATAAGTGAAGTAAATGATTTCAAGAAATTCAATATCGATTGCTAAATGTGTATATACAAGAAAATCGACTTTATACCTAAATATAAGAAGGTGGAATTCTCCCAACTGCACTGCCGTTATGGCTTTATATCCACTTCAGTAAGATGAAGAAGGTTAATTAACTTAAATAAGTGAAGAAAATGATTTGAAGAAACTCAATATCGATTGCTAAATGTGTATATACACGAATAACAACTTTATACCGTTCTTCCAAATGCACTGCCGTTATGGCTTTATATCCACTTCAGTAAGATGAAGAAGGTTAATTAACTTAAATAAGTGAAGAAAATGATTTGAAGAAACTCAATATCGATTGCTAAAGATGTATATACAAGAATATCGACTTTATACCTAAATATAAGAAGGTGGAATTCTTCCAAATGCACTGCCGTTATGGCTTTATATCCACTTCAGTAAGATGAAGAAGGTTAATTAACTTAAATAAGTGAAGGAAATGATTTGAAGAAACTCAATATCGATTTGCTAAAGTTTATATACAAGAATATCGACTTTATACCTAAATATAAGATTGTGGAATTCTTCCAAATGCACTGCAGTGTTATGGTTTATATCCACTTCAGTAAGATGAAGAAGGTTAATTAACTTAAATAAGTGAAGAAAATGATTTGAAGAAACTCAATATCGATTGCTAAGTGTGTATATACAAGAATATCGACTTTATACCTAAATATAAGAAGGTGAAATTCTTCCAAATGCACTGCCGTTATGGCTTTATATCCACTTCAGTAAGATAAAGAATAAGGTTAATTAACTTAAATAAGTGAAGTAAATGATTTGAAGAAACTCAATATCGATTGCTAAATGTGTATATACAAGAATATCGACTTTATACCTAAATATAAGAAGGTGGAATTCTTCCAAATGCACTGCCGTTATGGCTATATATTCACTTCAGTAAGATGAAGAAGGTTAATTAACTTAAATATGTTAAACTAATGATTTGCAGCAACTCAATATCGATTACTAAATGTGTATATACAAGAATATCGACTTTATACCTAAATATAAGAAGGTGGAATTCTTCCAAATGCACTGCCGTTATGGCTTTATATCCACTTCAGTAAGATGAAAAGGTTAATTAACTTAAATAAGTGAAGGAAATGATTTGAAGAAACTCAATATCGATTGCTTAATGTGTATATACAAGAATATCGACTTTATACCTAAATATAAGAAGGTGAATTCTTCCAAATGCACTGTCGTTATGGCTTTATATCCACTTCAGTAAGATAAAGACGGTTAAATAACTTAAATAAGTGAAGTAAATGATTTGAAGAAACTCAATATCGATTGCTAAGTGTGTATATACAAGAATATCGACTTTATACCTAAATATAAGATTGTGGAATTCTTCCAAATGCACTGCCGTTATAACTTTATATCCACTTCAGTAAGATGAAAAGGTTAATTAACTTAAATAAGTGAAGTAAATGATTTGAAGAAACTCAATATCGATTGCTACATGTGTATATACAAGAATATCGACTTTATACCTAAATATAGGAATGTGGAATTCTTCCAAATGCACTGTCGTTATGGCTTTATATCCACTACAGTAAGATGAAGAAGGTTATTAACTTAAATAAGTGAAGGAAATGATTTGAAAAACTCAATATCGATTGCTAAATGTGTATATAGAAGAATATCGACTTTATACCTAAATATAAGAAGGTTGAATTCTTCCAAATGCACTGCCGTTATGGCTTTATATCCACTTCAGTAAGATGAAGAAGGTTAATTAACTTAAATAAGTGAAGTAAATGATTTGAAAAACTCAATATCGATTGCTAAATGTGTATATACAAGAATATCGACTTTATATCTAAATACAAGGAGGTGGAATTCTTCCAAATGCACTGCCGTTATGGCTTTATATCCACTTCAGTAAGATGAAAAAGGTTAATTAACCTAAATAAGTGAAGTAAATGATTTGAAGAAACTCAATATCGATTGCTAAATGTGTATATACAAGAATATCGACTTTATACCTAAATACAAGGAGGTGGAATTCTTCCAAATGCACTGCCGTTTTGGCTTTATATCCACTTCAGTAAGATGAAGAAGGTTAATTAACTTAAATATGTAAAGGAAATGATTTGAGGAAACTCAATATCGAATGCTTAATCTGTATATACAAGAATATCGACTTTATACCTAAATATAAGAAAGTGGAATTCTTCTAAATGCACTGCCGTTATGGCTTTATATCCACTTCAGTAAGATGAAGAAGGTTAATTAACTTAAATAAGTGAAGTAAATGATTGGAAGAAACTCAATATCGATTGCTAGATGTGTATATACAAGAATATCGACTTTATACCTAAATATAAGATTGTGGAATTCTTCCAAATGCACTGCCGTTATGGCTTTATATCCACTTCAGTAAGATGAAGAAGGTTAATTAACTTAAATAAGTGAAGGAAATGATTTGAAGAAACTCAATATCGATTGCTAAATGTTCATATACAAGAATATCGACTTTATATCTAAATATAAGATTGTGGAATTCTTCCAAATGCACTGCCGTTATGGCTTTATGTCCACTTCAGTAAGATGAAGAAGGTTATTTAACTTAAATAAGTGAAGAAATGATTTGAAAAAACTCAATATCGATAGCTAAATGTGTATATAGAAGAATATCGACTTTATACCTAAATATAAGGAGGTGGAATTCTTCCAAATGCACTGCCGTTATGGCTTTATATCCACTTCAGTAATTGAAGAAGGTTAATTAACTTAAATAAGTGAAAGAAATGATTTGAAGAAACTCAATATCGATTGCTAAATGTGTGTATACAAGAATATCGACTTTATATCTAAATATAAGAAGGTGGAATTCTTCCAAATGCACTGCCGTAATGGCTTTATATCCACTTCAGTAAGACGAAGGAGGCTCATTAACTTAAATAAGTGAAGTAAATGATTTGAAGAAACTCAATATCGATTTCTAAATGTGTATATACACGAATATCGACTTTGTACCTAAATATGAATTGTGAAATTCTTCCAAATCTTCCGTTTTGGTTTTATATCACTTCAGTTGTAAATTAACTTAAATAATGAAGTAAATTCTTTAAATAAACTCAATTTGGTTTTATATCTTTAGTAAGATAGATGAAAATTTAATTACTTAAATATATCGATTGCTAAATTTTTATTAAAAATATCATTTTAAATAAAATTAAGGTGGGTTCTTTAAAACACTGCCTTTTTGTTTTTTTATCATTCATAAGATGGGGGGTTAATTAAAAATTAAAAAGTAAATATTAAAAAAATCAATATCGTTCTAAATTTATTGAAAAAATCGACTTTTTATAAATAAAGTAATTTTAAAAGCTGCCTTTTTTATATCCCCTTAGTAAATGAAAAAGGTTAATTAACAAAAAGTGATAAAATTTAAAAAATAATATCAATTCAAAATTATTAAGAAATAAACTTTTAC
>NW_026090066.1:0-23371 GCF_024586455.1 Bactrocera neohumeralis | reverse complement strand
GGTTTTTCCCCTTCCCCCTCCCCTCTCCCCCCCGCCTGGGCATGTTCTTTTTTCTGACAGAATCAGAAGACTTGTCCCATCGAGAAGAGGGCGGGAAGAGGGAGGAGGGAGAAGGGGGAGGAGAAGGGAGGGGTGGAGAGAACAAAGAAGTGTGCGTACTTTGCGGAGAGGTAAAACGATGACGAGGGGTAGAAAAAGGAAAGAAAGTTAAAACATGGAAAGCAGCGGAAGACGGATAAGGACTCAGCAATGTAGAAAACTAAAAACAAAAAAAAAAGGATTTTAAAATAAAAAAGCTGACAGGGGGTGAAAAGGGGGGGAGAAGGGGGGGAGAAGGAGAAAAGTGGGGAAAAGCGCCCCCGACAGTCCTTCCCCCCCTCCTCCTCTCCTGTTCCTTCTCCTCCTCAATAAAGGAAGGGAGCATGGTAGAAAGAAGAACGAGAAGAGGAAGTCAAAAGCGGGAAGGGTCAAAAAAAAAAAAGAAAAAAAGGGAGTGGGAGATCACAATGCAAAACGCAAGTGCTGATCACAGCTGCCTTTGGGGAAAGGAGGAAAGAGGAGAAGGAAGGGGAGAGGACAGCAGTGGATCCGGTGTCATCCTCTCATGTCCAAGGATGATCCGGGAATCGCAAACAACAAAAAAAAAAGAAAAAACCCAAATCTAGAAAAAAAAAACACGGAAAACAAATACTGTGGAATGAAAGAAAAAGAAAAAAAGAAAAAAAAAAGAAAAAAAGCAAGTTAGGAAAGGGGAACAACTAGACCAAGCAAAAAAAAGAAAGCAAACAAAAAAAAAAGGCGGCCTAAGACACACCCCATGCCTGACGAGACGTGACCGGTGGCGCAAACCTCCCCCGGCGTCGGCCCTTGGACCTTTCACCTCCACCGCTGTCCCGTCTCCATCGCTATTGACCGTCCGCTCAACGGCTCGCCCCTCTCTCTCGTCCGCCCTATCGAAGAAGGACAGTGGCGGTGGCAACGGCTGCTGCTGCTGCTGCTGCTGGTGCTGTTGGGATCGGAGCGGTGGGGCCGTCGCGTCACTCTCCGCCACCGCCTTGCGTGCAAAGAGTTGATGCAAGAAGACGTGCTTCTTGTGTCTTGGAGCCGGTGCGGCGATCGCAGCGGTGGCACCTCCTCCATGATAATAGGAAGGCGTGGTCGGGGTGGTGTAGGCCATACTGCGCGGATCAACCGGGGCCGGCGACGGAGATGCCTCGACAGGTGAGCGGCGGCGATCCTGCGAGGGCTGCTGCTGCTGCTGCTGCTGCTGGTGTGTTTGTGTCTGTGGGGAGGGGAGGCGATAGGCGGGGGAGAGCGTCGGCCGCACCGGGTGCGGGCTCATCGCCGTGCGCAGGCGCTCCTGTAGCCTCCTGAGCCTTTAGTGAGTGCCGGCGTCGCCCCTTTTCTTTCGCGGCGGCGGCGGCAGCCTGGGGCGGTGGAGAGGTCTGGCTGGTGCGGGAGGCGGCTCGGCCATCCCCGCAGAACCGCCGTCGCCCGAGGAAGGCGTCCGCGTGCCTCCTCCAGCGGTGTGCCACCGCTGCCCGTCGCGTCGCCCTTCCGCTGTGAACGACGTTGGTGGTGTCCCTTCTCCTGGTCCGCCGAGCCTTGCAGCGGTGCGCCCGCCACGGCGTAGCCCTCAACAAAGCCGCCAGCGCCGCGGTAGGCAAACGCGGCGGGAATGGGGAAGGACGCCGTGGGGCGTGTCGTGGAGGGCGAGGGGGTCGTCACGTAGGGCCTGCCGCCGCCGCCGCTGGTTACTTGCTGCTGCTGCTGTTGCTGCAGGGAAGACGAAGGGGGGCCGGATGCGGTTGGGCGCGCGTCCACGGCCTCCGGATTGGCCTTTCGGCTCTGCCAATAAGCCCCGGCGGCGGGGCGCGGAGGGGTGAAGGGAATTGCCTCGGCCACGTCCAGCGAAGCCAACCGCGACGTCCTAGGCGTCCCGAGGTGGTGAAATGCACGGTAGTAGTTGCTGGAGGAGGTGGTCGAGCTGCCCGACGGCGTCGGCGACACGGGGCGGCCGTAGAGGAAAAGGCGGCGCCGCCCTAGGGGAGGAGGTCGGCGTCTCCGGGAGCGAACCGCCGCCAGTGAAAAGCTGGGCCCCACCCAAGGCATTGCCGGCGACGTGCTGCTGCTGCGGATGTGGACCGGCCCGCGTGCCCCCTGGTAGAGGAGATAAGTGGGCGAAGCTAAATGGGCCAGTGGCAGCGGTGGTGGGGTTTGATGCGCCGTACAGCGGCACGGACTGCCTCGAGGACGGCGACGGCGAGAGAGGGGGTCCTGCGGGAAACCGTTGCCGCGACTGTTAAGGGGCCGCGCCGGAGGCCACTGGCCGCCGATGACGGGGGGCGGCGGCGGCGTGCGCAGGCTGGATGGGCTGGGGAGCGGCACGCCATAGAGTTGCTGCTGCTGCTGGTGGTGGTGCTGCTGGTGGTGGTGCTGCGGGGAGAGCGCGGGGGCGGCGTACGGGTAGTGATAGCCATCGCCTGCCCCCTGTTGACTGAGCGGAAGGCCGCTGCGACGTCCGAATCGGTCTTGCTGGTACTGTACATTGTCGGAGGCGGCTGTCCCAGTCGACAGTGGCACGGAGCCGGTGCTGAGACGGCCGTCCAGACTCCCCTCCTCACTGACGCCGCCGCCGCTCAACAACTGCTGCGGCGGCGGCGGTGGTGGTGGGGGTGGCCGGTGCTAGTTCAGTCCGGCGGGGTTGCCGCCCAGACTCTCCCATTTCACCGGGTGCGACACGTACCGCGCCCGCTGCTGCTGCTGTGGCGAAAGGGGTGGGGGTGGCGCTCGCTGCAGCGGCTGCTTAGGGCCGTCCTGGACGACGATGTCCGGCTTGGAGGGAATCGGCGGGGATGCGGCGGGCGTTAAGTGCTCATACACCGGCTCGGTGTTTGCGTACGCGGGGGTCGGTCGCCGGGGCGGGCGTGGGGAAGACGTCTCCGCTGTGTCCTCCACCCCTGGAGGGGACGGGGCTGGCGGCGCCGTTGAGGCGACGGCGACGGCGTCACGGACTGCCGCTGCGGGCCTCTCTCCTTTCCCATCGGTGGGTCAGGCGCAGGGCGGTTCTTGCCGGCCGCCGCAGGTGCCGCAGTGAGGGGGGTGGAAGGATCGACGGTCGGTCGATGCGTGGCGGAGAAGTCCCGCAAAGGGCTGCCGAACGCAGAGGGCAGTTGATCGATGCTCCCTTCCCCGATGGTTGTTGCGCACACACTGGCGATGGGGTGGCCAGACGGGTGACCGCCCGCCGAGCCTGTTCGCGCGGCAGGTGTGGGTGGATTGAGAGCCTCCATGGGGAGCGGGCACGCCTCGTCGAGTAGGACCCTGTCGCTCACATCCATTCGCCGTTTTTGTTCTTCGGTCGTGTCATGCGTCTGCTGCTGCTGCGACCGCGACGATGGGCTGCGGTCCGCCTCGGCGACAACCACCGTGTCCAGGCTGAAGAGGAGGTGTTCATCGCCGCCCGCAGCACCGCCAAAGAGGTTCCCTAATAACGGGTGGAACTCCTGCTGCTGCGAGCTGCCCATATCCTTCGCTTCTGTGGGCGGACTCCGGCTGCTGTTCTTCTTGTGACTCTCCTTCTTCTTCGACGTTGATTGAAAAGAAGGAACACCAGCGATGGAGGAAGACGGCGCGGTGCCGCGTCTGCGGCCGCGCTGCGGCGGTGCGCGTGGCGGCTCGCTAGCCCGCCGCTCTTCTTTCCTCGCGGCCGTTGTCATCGTCGCCACCTCCGTGTGCTGACCGGCGACGGCGAAACTGGGTTGGAACATCTGACTGGCGCGCAAGGGCACGGCAGCGCGCGGCTGCGGGAGGCAAGCAGCGGTGGTGGGAGAAGGAGGGCACGCTGCGTTATCCGCTCGCGCAGCCTCCGCAGCCGCAGTCGAAGAGGTCGGTGGCGCCCAGTTCTCCTTCTCCCTCAGGCTGCAGCGGCCGTGCAGGCGGCGTGCAACTACGGCGGGGAGCAGGTGAAGTCGCGGCGTTATCTTGTTGATGGCGACGCGCCTTGGCCGCGTTGGCACCTTCTCGCTGCTGCTGCTGCTGCTGGTAGAGGTGAAAGCGGCCGTAGTATGTGCGGGCATCATCGCCGACCGGTGGCTGCTCTTGATGCTGCCCTTCTTGGCGGTCCGCTGCGGTGGCGGTGGCGGTAGCGGTGCTACGGCGGCGCGGCTGCTGCGTGCGATGGTACCGCTGATTTGCGGCGTCATAGGCGGAGGGCTGCGCACTGCCGGGTGCCTCCTCCTCCTTCACGTATTCGTCCTCGTTTGGAAGGATCTCAAATGTGTGAATACCGTCCGTGTGGTAGTAAGGCGTAATAGGGCGCTGCAGCGGCGGCGGTGGTGCAGCAGCAGGAGCAGCAGCAGCAGCAGCAGCGGGTGAAGGCTTTTCGAGGTGGCGGGGCGACCTCGCTACTTCCGCTGCTGGAGACTGTGAATGCTGATCCCGTCGTGGGCTGCTGCGAGCGCCAGAGATTGGTGTGGCCGCTGCTGGAACGGCGACGGCCTCGGGCGACGTGCTCTTTTTCTCGTTCTTCCCCTCGGCACCTTCGTTGGTGCAACGGCAAAGGAAGCGGGTGCTGCTGGCCGCCGCCTGCGGGGATCGCGGACGGCGTACAGGAACCATTCTTCATGGCAGAGGCCGACGCTTCCTGGGTGCAGCGGCGGCGGCGGCAGGAGTGGAAGGACCGGGTGAAGGAGCGGCGGTCGCAACGGTCGCGGCTCCGCGTCTGTCGGCGGCCGTTGACTGAAACCGTTCGGCACGACGGCGGCGATGGCCTCTGGAGGATCGACGATTGGTGCGGATGCGGTGGCGGCGGCGGCGGGGTCGAGACGGCAGTGCCCTGCGCCTCCCGCTGCTGCTGCTGAACGCTTTCCTCTCTGTGCGAGCCTCTGGGGGCGGGGTGGCGGAGTTCAGCTGTTGTGGGTCGCGGCGCCGCCCTCGCTGCTCCTTTGGTGCGCGGAGCGAGCGGGTCAGGGCACCGAAGCCACCGCCACCGCCGTGGGTGGTCGCAGCCCCGTCTCGCCCTCAGCGCCAATCGAGTCGTGGCGCGGAGGTTTTGCCCGCTGCCGCCCGCACCGGGGGACACGGATCGCTGTGATGGGAGTGGCGTAATGGCGGGCGACACGGCGGCTGGTTGCCCGGACGGTGTCCGCGCCTGCGCCAGGCCGAGGGACCGCCGGCTGCACTTCGGTCGAGGAGAGGAGGGCTGTGGCGAGGCTCTGGAGACCGGCGTGGCTGCTGTTGGTGGCGGCGGTAGAGGCGGTGCCTGCTGCAGCCCGTGGAGGACCGACCAGGAAGAAGGGCGTCCGCTGTCGCCGACGTCGACGTCGCTTCGGGCACAACTGGGCGGAGACGGTGAGCGCGGCGGACAGCGAGGACGGGGACGGCGATGGAATCGTCGTGGAGGAGGCTGTTTTCGCGCTCGTTCTCCGCTTCTGTTTGCTGTCCTTCGACCCTTTTGTCTTCTCCTTCCCTGTCCCTTCTCTCTCCGTCTGCAGCGAGGCGGCATCCTGCGCTCGGCGCTCACAGACAGGACGAACGGGGCAGATTCCTCTGACGAGAGGAGCGGCACCGCGACCAGCAGCGCCGGTGAGTACTGAGGAGCTCGGCAGCACTTCTGTCTGTGCGGTTGCAGTGGGTGCGTCTGCCCGCCGTTGTCGATGTTGCTGATGCCACCGCTTTGGAGGTGGGGTGTAGGGTGAGGCCGCAGACGCCGTCGCGGTGGAGAGGGCGACGAGCGCCGAGGCGGCTCGCGGAGGCGTCATGGGCGGCGTGGTAGGCAGTGAACTCAGCGGCACTGGCGAAGGCGCACACTGCTGGCGTCCGGCGTGAGTGTGTTCCTCTCGTGGGTGCCGTCCTCACTACCACGACAACTGCTCGCACCGCTGGCACGGCGGTGGTTGGCTTCGTTGCCGCCGGCGAGAGGGCCGCGGACCGCGTTCCGAGAACGTGTCGTCCCTACCATCCACGCCTGCGGAGCAAGTCCCTTTCTTGCCGCGGCGGCGGCTCCACGAGGTGGCGTCCTGTCCGCAGGGCGGCGATCGCGGCGATGGCGCGGCGTCGCTGCTAAAGCCGGTCCCCACGCTGCCGACAGACGGACCATTAGCGGAGACGTTGGACGGGGGAGAGAGTGGGCGGGCTGCGGGGGGGACGCGCTCACTCCGGGGCCTCCGCCGGGACGGTGGCGCAGCGATCGTGGGAGAAGGGGAGCGGCGCTGCTAATCCTCTCGGCCCCCGGCGGCCCTCGGCGGCGCGGTGGCGACGGCGGCTGCCGCAGGAAAGGGGGCTGAGGGAGTGCCGTGGTCCGCGGCAGAGCGGTGCGTGCGGTAAGCGGTGGAGCAACCTCCTCCTCCTTCTCTTCTACTCCTCTCCTTCTCTTCCTCTCTTTCTTCCCCTGCGGTGTCTGTCGTCTGCGTGACAACAGCCCGCCCTTCTCTAACGGCATTCATGCTGCCGGCGAGGTCGATGGAGAGGTCGAGGAAACGCGGGAGCGCCTCCGGCTTTTCGCTCCACCGCCACCTCTTCTTCCTCCACCGCGCGACGGCGGGGGTGGCGTTTACCTCCTGTTGTCCGGTGGCTCTGTCGCGGGTGGCGCCGCGCCGCCGTGGCCGTTGCTGCTGCTGCTGGTGGTGGCGGTAGTGGTGCCGCTTCGCCCTCGGTGCCCCTCCGCGCCGACCGCCCGCCGCGAGGGTCGTCTGTCTGCGTGACTCACTCTCTTTATCGTCCTCGCCTTTGGTTTTGGTTTTGCTGCCGCTGGTGGCGTTGGGGAGCCCTCTGCGTGGCGGGCGGCGGCGGCCTCCGCGCCAATTACGGCCGTGGGCGACGCGGGTGCCGGTGAGGGCGGCAGCAGCTCGCCGCAGGCCTCGCTCCCGTCCACGCTGTCGGCGGGGTCCTCTGGTACCGATGGCAGCCGGTGCCATTCCGGAGGGCGAATCGCCAGCGTTGGCTGTTCCCTTCAGAGATCGGGTGGCGCCATGACACCGATCACTCGCCTCGCTTGCGCGGTCCCTGTTCTTCTTTTTGTTTCCCTTTTCGTGAACGGCTTTCCGCTCCGTGCCTGCGTCGACGTTCTCCTCGTCCTCCTTCGCGGGGTGGAGGCGGGGCCGGTCCTCGCGCTCGACCGCCCGTTGTGGTGGTGGTGGTGGTCTTCTCCTCCACCGCTGGCGCCGCCATGAAAAAGGTCCAAGACGCGATAGTTTGCCCTGTCGCCCTCGTGGATGGGAAGCGCAGAGGAGAGGGGGTCGGTGTCTGCGGGGACCGGAGGGAAAAAGAGCAGCCGACTGCGGCCGGGGCGAGGAACGGCCTCTGTGCGGAGGGCGGGGCGACTTTGAGTCGAAGACAAGTCTCCCCTCTCTCTCGTTCGTCGACTTGCCTTTCCTCGCTTTCAACGCCGCTGCCGCGGAGGGCGTCTGTCGCTCCCTTCACTTTCTTCGTGGCGGCAGCAGTGAGAGAATGGGCCTCAGAACGCTCGCTGGGCAGCGCGGCCAGGTGGTCTTGCATCGCAGTGGCCGCGTGGGAAAGCGCACACAAAAAAAAGAAAAAAAACGCCTCCGGTTTCAAGGCTGCCTTTCTTTTCTCGATCGAAGAAGAGTGAAAGAAAGCAAAAACAAGAGAACAAAAGAAAAAAACAAAAAAGAGAAAAAAAAAAAAACAGCTCAAAAAATAGCAACTCTAAATGTAAATAAAAAAGAAATGTAATGAATACAGATTTAAAAAAAAAAGAAATACTGAAAGAAACAGAGAGAGAGTGAGACACCTCACTGCACACGAGTTAAGCTTCACAAGGAGAGAAGGAAAGGGAGGGAGGGAGAGCGGAGAAAAAAGAAAAAAAAGTGTCGGCGAGCGCACAAAGAAAAAAAAAAAAAGGAAATGGAAAGACTGGTATTCGCGATAGACGGATTGATGAGAGAGAGAGGAATACACAAAAAATAAAGTAAAAAAAAAGGAGGTAAAGTGAACAAAAAAAAAGGGGGGAGGAATCTCTTTTTTTTTTTTAGGGGCTAAGCAGAGGATTCCATGTAAAAGGTTGGAAAGGGAGGCAAGCAAAAAAAAAAAGAAAAAGGAGGAAAAAACAGAAGAAAAAAAAATGAAAAAGAGGAACAGCAGAAAAAAAGGGGGAATCCGCTATTAAAAAAGGTAAAGAAAAAAAAAAAAACAGAAAAAAAAAGGAAAGAGTGCGTGTCTAAGTGTGTGTCTGTGTGTGTGTTCTGTTGGCTCACTCTCTCTCTCTCTCTTTCTTTTTTCCTTTTCCTTTCTTTTTTCTTTTTTTCTTTTTTTTTTGCTTGTCCCTTGTCTTTTTCGTCTTCTCCGCCTTCGATAAAGCGAGTGGACAGAACGATGCAGCGGAAAGAAAAAAGAAAAAAGAAAAGAAAAGAAAGAAACAAAGAAGCAGGAGGGGAGAAAAAGAACCAAAGAGGGAGAGGTACACACCCGTTGATTGCCGCACAAAGAACGTTAAAGCACAAATAAAAGTGGGAAACGCACACACAAAGAGAGAGAGAGAGAGAGAGAAAAAAAAAAAAAAAAAAATATCAAAAAACAAAAAGTAAAAGAAAAAAGAAAAGTTTTTTTCTCTCTTCTTTTTTTTGTTTTTTGCTTTTGTTTTTGCTTTTGCTTTCTCAATTGCCTCCTCTCCTTTCTTTTTTTTCTTTTTTTGTCTCCTTTTCTCTCTCGAGAAGCCAAAAGATCGGCCGGTCTTCTGTCTGTGTGTCTGTGTGAGTGAAAGAGTGAAGAGAAAAAAGAGAGAAAGAGAGAAAGGCTGTCTTTCTTTAAAAAAGAAGGTGCAAAAAAAAAAAAAAAAGGCCGGATGGCAGTAATGGAGAAAAACGTATGTGTTTGTTGGGGAGTTTTCTTTCCCTTTTTTTTCTTTTTTCCTCATCCTTTTCCTTTTCCTTTTTGTTTTTTTTGTTTTTTTTTTTTTTTAACGCAACGATAAAAGCACTAAAATATCCTTTTCGTACCGCAATGAGAGGCGATCAAAAAAATGGGCGCGCAGCAGCAGAGCAACGGCAAAAAAAGAGAGAGATCCCACTTTTTTTTTTTTTTCTTCACGTGCCCATCCACGGCACACACAAAAAAAAAAAAAAAACACACCCAGACAGACACACAGGCAGACACTGGCACTAAAAAAACTCGCAAAAATGAAATGAAAACTTTTTAAAAAAATGTCTTCGAGAAAGAAGAATGGTGAGAGGGACGAGGAAAGCAAAAAAAAAAAAAAAAGATGCGTTGTGTGAGGAAGGCAAAGATAAAAGACAAAAAGCAAAAAAAAAAGAAGAAAAAAAACTGTAGATATGACTCTGATATGGTCTTCTCTTTTTCTTCTCTTTTGCTTATTCGGATCGTGGAAGAAAAAAAAAAAAAAAAGAGGAGGAGGAGAAGACAGAGAGCGAGTAAAGATAAGGATTTGTCTTTCGTGTGTAGGTGTGCGGAAACAAAAAAATGTGTGTGTGTGTACAGAGGCTGGTCTTCGCCAACTCAAAGAAAAGTTCTGAATCCTTCTCTCTCTTTTTTTTTTTTTCTTTTTGAATTTCTCTCTATCTTTCCTTCTCTTTCTCTTTTCCCGCTTTCACTAAAAAGAGAGAAAAAGAAAAAAAAAAAGAACCACAAAAAACGGTTTTGCGTTGTTTTTGTTTTTGTTTTGAGATTTGAGAGAGAGAGAGAGAGAGAGAGAGTACAGCGAGTCCATAAGAGCTCAACAAAAAAGAGAAAGAAAAAAAAGAGAGTGTGTGTGTGTGTGTGTGTCGAGTGGTTTGGATGGAAGAAGAATAAAAAAAAAGTGAAAAAAAGATATAAAAAAAGACGAGAGCAGTCAGTGCGCTTCCTTATATATATCTTTTTTTTTTTTTATTCCTTTTCTCGTGTGGTTGCCTGCCAGCGCAGCTCCATCGTCCCTCGACGGCGGCGGCGGGAAAGGAAAGGGAAGAGAGAGGGGGAAAGCGCATCGGTTCAAGGATCTGGAAAGGGGAATAGAAAAAAAAAAGAGGAAGAAAAAAAAAAAAGAGGAAAGAACGAAAACAAAAAAAGGAGGGGAGAGAAAAGAGAGAGAAAGGACACAGCATCCACAAAAAAAAAAAAAGACGCTCAATTTTTTTTTTTTTTTTTTTGTTTAAAGTGTAAAAGAAAAAAAAAAAGAACCGCGGATCAACAAGCAGAGAACACATAAAACCGAAGAACGGGGAGAAGAAGAAGAAAAAAAAACAAAAAACGATAGAGAGGGAAAGGGAAAAGGGGAGGGAAGAAAGGAGGGGGAATACGGCCACACCTAAGGCAGACCAAAACCGGAAGAGAAGAATAAAAAAAAAACAAAAAAGAAACGCCTTTAAAAGAGGGAACAGGAGAGAAAAACAAAAAGGAAAGCAAAGGAAGCCGTAAAAAAAAACAAAAAACTATAAGAACACCACCAGCAAAGTGAAAAGTAAAAAAAAAACACGAGAGAGAGAGAGAGGACGGCGACAGCCAAAAAAAAAAAAAGAAGCACTTTTTAAAAAAGGATCAAAAGAAAAAAAAGACTCTCACTTCTTTTTTTCTCCTTCCGCTTCTTTTTATCTCTAAAGTGTGTGTGTGTGTGTTTCTCTCTCTCTCTCTCTCTCTCTCTCTTTTTCTTCTTCGTTTTCGTTTTTTTCTTTTTTTCTTCACTGGTAGTACGCGCCGGTGCCGCCTTCAATTTCATCCCGGGTCTCATCCACCACCCACGGTGGTGGCAGCTGATCATCACTTGCGGATTCCTCTCGCGGCTGCCCTTTCACCGTCAAAGTAGGAGCAGAGGCCGAGCGTCCTGCAGCGTTGGGGGACGAGTCTGTCAAGGAATGCCCCTCCTCCACGTAGCCGCTGTTGTGTTGCTGAAGGTCCAGGGCTTTGGTGCACCACCGCCCCTTCACTGAGTGTCTGCAGAAACTGTGAAGGCTGCTGCTGATTGCTGATGGAAGAGATGAAAAGAAGATGGAGGTGGAAGAAGAGGTGGTGGTGGTGGTGGACCTCCAAAAATCTGCGTCGATCCTCATGGCAAAAAACCGAATCATAGACGAGGGCGTCCTGCACCGTCGGCAGCAGAATGGTGGTGGTGGTGATGGTGGTGACGGTGGTGGTGGTGTACTTTTTGCGAAGACGGTGGCCCGCAAGCGTTCACCTCTTCTTTTTTTGACTTTTTCTTCTTCCTTATTCCATCGTTTCTGTTCGCTGTGGGTGGTGGTGGTGGCTGTAAGCGGTGGAGGAGGGCTGTCTTATGCGTCCGAACGTGGTTAAAAACAGGTAGGCGATCACTCGTCTCGGTTGTGACATATGTTTGCTTCGTTGTGTCCCGTCAAGCCAGGACGGAGGCCGTCTGGCGGAGCTCAACGGAAAGTCGCCGACAAAGTAAGAAAAGAGAAAAAGAAAAAGTTGATGTTGATTTAGGAAAAATTTATTTATTTTTCTTCTCGTGGTGTGCGTGTGAGTGTCTGTCTGCGGGGTTCACGGCAAAAAAAGAAAAAAGAGGAAGACGGAATTCTGAAAAAAAAAAAGCAAAAAAAAAAAAGAGAGAGAAAAAGATTTCTTTTCCCCTTTTTTCATTTCAAAAAAAAGATGAAAAAGCAAACAACAATCCTTTCAAGAAACAAACACGAGAGGGAAGGAAACGGATATGACAGAAAAAAAAAAGAGAGAAAAAGAGAAGGAGTGTCGACGCTGCCAGGCACACACACACTATCGTCTTGATGTTGTCTTTTCTTCGTTTTTTTCTCTCTTTCTCAAATGTGAATCGCATAAAAAAAAAAGAAAAGAGAGGAGCGCTCTCCTTCGCAAACTCTTTCGCTGTTGTTGCTCTTGCTTTTTTTTTCTTCTTTTTTCTCTCCGGCAAGCTCCCGCCATCGTCTGTGAAAAGTGCGAAAGAGAAGAGGGAGAAAAAAGAGGAGAAAAAGAAGATGCTCAAAAAGAGAGCAGTGAATGTTGTGTGGGTTTTTGTGTGTTTTTTTAAAAGAAAAAAAGAAAAAAAAAGAAGAAAGAGAAGGAGAGAAAGATGCGTCAACGGGGGTGGGGAGAGGAAAAGAACAAAGAGAATGCCGTAAAAAAAAGGAAAGGAGCAGCGAACAAAAAGGAGTTTTGCTTCCTAGAGTAGAGAGTGGGAGAGCGATTCGACGATATTTGGAAAAAAAACAGGCAAAGCAAAAGGAAGAAAATAAAGAAAAAAAAAGAAGAAAGAAGAGAAAAAAAAAGAGAGAGAGCAGATCCAAAAGAAAATGGAGTTCCCGCTGGAAAAGAAAAAAAAAAAAAGAGGGGCAAATAAAAAGCGCAGGGAGACAAAAAGGGTGAACGCCTTCTCCCAACAGACCTCGCCCTCTCTCGGCGGTTACCATGAGGAAAGCGGCTGGTCCTCTTTTATTCTTTTTTTTTTAACTTCTCTCCTTTTTCTTCTTTTTTTTTTTTCGCGGATGGACTTTTTTTTTTTTTTTTTCACGCGCACATGGAAACGCCACAAAACAAGCACACACACACAAAGAAAAAGAGAGAGAGAAAAAAAAAGAAAAAAACGTCCTGTGAAGTAGAAAAAAAAAGCAAAAGAAATCGGAAGAAAGGCATCAAAAAAAAAAAGAAAAAAAAAAAAAGTCAAAAAAGAGAAAGAAACGATAGAAGAAAAAAAGGGACAAAACGAATGCAGTGGTGAGGGAGAGAGAGAAAGAGAGAGATTCTCGCTCAAGAAGAAAGAGGGCAGCACTAAGAAAAGAACAGCTCTCTCTCTTCTCTTTGATCCACACAAACTCTCTCGTGCCAGCGGTTGAGAGAGGAGAGAAAGAGTCTCTCCGTTGTGTGTGTGTGAAAAACAGGACCAAGTCGCTTGCCCCTTCCCCTCCTCGCCGCTCTCTCTCCAATGGCGGTTTTCAGTTCGACTAAATGCGCGCACTTGCATATGTATGTGTGTGTGTGTGTGTGTGTGCGTGTGTGTGTGTGTGTGTTCTGTCTCTCTCTCTTTCTTCCTTCCTTTCTCTCGTCATTCAAAAAAAAAGAAAAGAAAAAGAAAGCGCCACAAAGAAAGAGAGAGAATCCTTCTCAACGGTATGCGAAATGGCAAACGACGCATTTGATCGCGTGTCACACACACACACACACACACAGAGGACGATGGCAAACGAAAAAAAAAAAAAGAAAAAAAAAATAAGTAACAGTACAGAAGAAGCAAACGGTGGATGAGAAAAAAGAAAGAGAAAAAAAAAGCTGACGCGGCAAGGCACCTCGTCGCAAGGAGAAAAAAGAGCAAGGGAAAAAAAGCGGTGGGATAAAAGCCAAAGACCAAAAAAAAAAAAGACGACCACTTTGAAGAAGAAAATAGAAGAAAGAGAGAGAGAGAGAACCAACCAAGGAAAGAGAAAAAAAGAAAAAAAGAGAAGAAAAACAGTGGTTGTGGCAAGAGAGAGAGACAAAAAAAGAGAGAGAGAGAGTGGTAAGGGAATGGATGATGCGAGACCAAAAGAATGCGTGGCCCTCTCTCCTCCGTTTCTTAGTTTTTTTTTCTCTTTTGCTCTTTTCTCTCTTCTCTCTCTCTCTGTCTTCTCCTTCCCCTTTTTTTGTTTTTGTTTCGTTTTTTTGTTTCCCACCGCGCAATTACATCCCTCGCCGATGAGAGAGAGGAGGGGGCGAAAGAGAGAGAAAACCACCCGCCGCGACGTCCGGTCGAGAGAGAAGAGCGCGTGGGGGAAACAGGCACCGCACTGAATGTGTCTCCATCCCCCACACTCCATCTTTCAGAGGGGCGGTTTCTCGGCAGCATTTTTCGGGTCGACGTTGGGTAGGGCTTTTTCTCTTTCTCCCGGAAAAGAAGAAAAAAAAGAAGAAGAAGAAAAAAAAGGAGGGGAGGGGGGAAAGAAGCGTTTTCTTCGCGGTTTTTTATAAAAAAAAGCCGCCCTCCTTCCGCGTGGATGGCATCGTCTGTGAGGGGCAGATATGTGTCCACCGCCGGCCGCAGCCACACGGTGGCGGAAAAGCACCACCGATGTGGTTGCTGCTCGAAATCCACGCGTGTGTCGTTTTTTTTTTGAAAGGCGCTGCGCCTCCGCTCAGAGGGCGGCAAAAACTGCCTCGCGCGGAGAACTCTTTCTCAAAAAAGGCGGCTCTCTCTCTCACGAGCATTTCATCGCTGCTGCGGAGAGAGCTCATCGAGAAAAAAGTCACCATCGACGTCGCCATTAGTATCATTCTCATCATTCTCCCCTCCACTTCTCTGTTGGAGCAGCAGCAGAGGGCAGCTCTTCGCTGGCGGTCCAGCTCGTCTTTCTGGATGAAGGAGGTGTTTTCGGGGTTTTTCCTCGCACGCGCTTTCGCAGCTCCTCGTCGCGATAATCGGTGCCGGGTCGTCTCATGTGGGTTGGTGTACTTCCACCGCCTCGAAGCTCGGTGTTGCACGTCGGCGCGGCTGATTGCCTTTGATACTGAGGGATGCCAACATTCACGTGGAGGGGGGAGGAGAGGGATGTGTGTGTGTGTGTGTGTGTAAAAGAGAGAGAGAGACCTCGAAAGAGAGTGGGAAAGAAAAAAAGAAAAAGAAAAAGAGAAAGAGGAGGAAATGGGAATATCTCTCAGTTCTTTTGTGTGCCTACTTCTTGATCAAAGAAGAAACCTAAAAGAAAAAAAAGTAAAAAAAAGAAAAAAAAGACGATGAAAGGGGTGCTTTTGTTATTCTCTTTTTTTTCTTCTTCTCTCTCAGAACAAAAAAAAAAAATGGAAAGAAAAAAAACTTTGAAACACTATTTTTAAAGAGAGCTTGCAAAGAAGAGAGAGACAAAAAAAAAGAAAAAAAAAGGGGGCAGTGTGAAAAAAAATGAGGGATGTATGTGTGTGTGTGTGTGTACAAGAATCACGTTCTCACTGGAGAGCCTCACACAGAGAGAAACAGAGAGAGAGAGAAAAAGGGACAGGAGAGAAAGAAAGAGGGAGGTGTGCGTGTGTGGCTTCCTCCTTCTCCATCTCTCTCTCTCTCCTTTTCTCTCTCTCTCTCTCTCCTCTCTCTCCTTTTTCCCTAGCATCCGAGAAAGCGATTCTCCGGCCTTCTTCCCATCGCACGCTTTGCCTTTTCACGTTTTTCATTCCTTCCCTTTTCTTTTCTTTTTTCTTTTTTTTTCTTTCTTTTCGTTGATGAATTGTGTGTGTGTGGGGAAGATGAGAAAGAGGGGGAGGGGTATGTGGTTGTGTCTGTGTACAGCGAGCGCAAAAGAGAGAGAGAGAGAGAAAGAAAGAGATGCACTGCGTCCGTGGATCCTCCTCTGTGTGTCTGTCTGTGTGCGTCTGTGCGCGTGTGCACTTTTCAAAAGCTAAAAAAAAAAAAAAGAAAAAGCACATCCTTTTTCATGTCGTTGTTGTTGTTGTTGTTTGCGATTATGAATGGAGAGATGCTGTTTTTTTTTTTTTTAATATATATCTTTTTTATATTTTTTTTCTTTTCTTTTTTTTTTTCTCTCAAAAAAAAAAAAAGGGAGAGCTTTTTTTTTTTTAAAAAATGAATTCCCGTTTTTTTTCTTTCGTTCGCTCACGGTCCGTTGATTTGTTGTTTCTTCTTATTATTATTATTATTATTATTGTTTTATTGACTTTTTGCGTTTTTTGTTTTTTTCACGTGGCGGTCGAGCAGAGAGATCAAAAAAAAAAAAGTGTAACTGTGAGATGAAGAAAAAAAAAAAGTGAGCGGAAAAGAAAAAAAAGAAAAAAAAGAAAGAAAAAAATTTGCAAAACTGAATCGTGTGCTTGTGTACATCAAGAGAGAGAGAAAAAAAAAGAAATTTAAAAAAAAAGAGTGTGTGAAGGTACAAGTGAAAAGTGAAGTAAAGCAATAAAAAGAAAAAAAAAAAAAAATAGACGCGGTGAAGTTCCTACTACAATATAGAAAAAAAAAAATTAACAAAAAAAAAGGTGAGAAGAAAAGACAGACAAAAACAGTGAGACTTAAAAAAAAAAAAGAAAAAAAAAAAAAAAAAAAAAGACGAGCGAGCAGATGTAGTGGTGGTGATGCAAAGATTCTTTCCTTCCTTGAGAGAAAAGAGAGAGCCGCGTTCAAAGGTGGAGAGAAAAAAAAAGAGGAAAAGGGAGGAGAGAGAGTGTGAGAGAGAAGAGAAAGACTGTGCAAAAGATAGTCCAAAGAGAGTACAAAATACAAAGCAAAAAAAAATTTCAAAAAAAAAAGAGAAAAAGACAGGAGTGTAAAGAAGGCGTGACAGAGAAAAAAAAACGAAGCATAAGAAAAGAAGTGTGACAAGAGAAAAAAAAAAAAAGGAGTGGTGCTTTTTGTTGTCGCTCTGTTTTTTTTTTTTTTTCTTTTTTTCTCTGGTGGTGACGTGAACTCACCGCCAAAGAAAAAAAGATTCAAAAAAAATATAAGAAGAATGAATCTGTGTGTGAATAATACATATGGGAAACCAAGGAAAAAAAAAGTACCAAAGCATATAGCGTCCTGCTCTTTCGTTGAGAGACAGAGAAAAAAGAAAAATGAAAGAAAGAAAGAGCAAGTGGAGCTTGTGCAAAAAAAATAGAAAAGAGAAAAAAAGATAATAGTTAAAAAAAAAAAAGAGAGGCCGCGTCTGTGTGTGTGTGTGTGTGTGTGAGTATCCGGAATAAAGAGTCAAGTTGTCTCCTTTTTTTTTTCTTTAGGAAAAAAAAAGCAAGACGGAAGAGAAAAAAAAAAAGAAAAAAAAAGATATACATCCATCGTCATCGTTGATACCGTTTCCATCCTTAGTTCTTTCTTTTTTTTTTTTTTTTTTTTTCTTTCTGAGAGAGAAAAGAAGAGAGGTGTTTTTTTTGTTTTTTGTTGTTGTTCTGTTTCTTGCTTTTGGCTTGCTTTCCAAAAAAAAAAGAAAAGAAGAGGATCACACACACAAAAAAAAAAAAAAAGGCAGAGAAAAAAAAAAGAAAAAGAGAAAAGATGGGAAGAGGGCGGTCAAGTCGTGTCCATAAAAAAAGAAAAAAAAGAGAGGACAAAAGGGGGAAAAGGAGGGACATACAAACACGGCGCTGTCGTGGTACAAGACGTTTAATGAACGATGGAGTAAGGAAAGAAAAAAAGTGAAACTTGACAAAAAAAAACAAAGAGAGAGACACTACTGCAGGGCATAGGGATCACGGGAAAAAAGGGGGGGAGAGGGGGGCAGGAGGAGAGCAAAAAAAAAAGGGAAAAAAAAGATAAAAGGAAAGCACTTGAGAGCTGCTTAAAATCTCATTTTGTTTGTTGTTGTTTTTTTGTCATTTTTTTTTATGCGCGGCTCATCCCACGAGCGATTTAAAAAAAAAAAGGGAGACGGGAATCGTTCAATACTTGAGCAGAGGGAGAACACTTGGCACTGCCCCTTTTTTCTCCCTCGCTTTTTTTCTCTCTCTCTCTCTCTCTCCTTCTTCCCTCCCACCTTTTACTTTTTTTTTTCTTCACTTTCCTTTTTCAAAAAAAAAAAAAACGCCGCAATGAGAATAATCTTGCAGAGAAAAAAATTTTTTAAAAAAGATGCAAATAGCAAAGCAAAAAAAAAAGACACAAAAAAAAAAACAAAAAAAAATGGAGAGAGAAAGAAAGAAAGAGGGATGGACGGATGCTAAGACAACGACTGTGCGTCCGTCCATAACCCCGCGCTCACCGCCTCTCCCCCGCCAGTGGACTAAACCACTCCTCCTCCTCCTCCTCCTCCGCCATTCCGCGGCGGCGGCGGCCTCCTCCGCTGCGGCTGCCTCTCCGCCGCCGCCAGCAGCAGCCCCCCCTCCGCCGTAACACTTCCACTTCCACTCCCACCCCCACTGCTCTGCTGCTGCTGCTCGAGACGGCGCAGGCGCTGGTAGTACTCGGGATAGACCCGGTGCGTCGGGAAGTACCCAAAGACGTCCATCACCCCACCACCCGCCAGCACCGTGAAGTGCTGCCGCCGGCCTTTCGTCATCGTCGTGGAAGTGGTGGAGGGCAATGGCGAGGGCGATGGCGATGGTGCAGCCGGAGAGGGAGAAGATGAGTGCAGTGAAGTGGTGGTGGTGGTGGTGGCGGTGGAAGCCGCGGCAGCGCTGTCGCCGTCGAGGCGGAGGGCGCGACGGCATCGTCCGCCTCGTCGACGAGAAGGAGCGTCACGTCGTGGCCGCCGCGGAGCTGTCGGCGGCGGCGGCGGCGCGCGTTGTGGCCGAGTGGGGCGACGTCCGCCGCGACGGCGGGGACGGGCGGCGGCGTGGGGGCCTTCTGCCGCTTCCGCAGACGGTCAAAGACGGACTCGGAGGGCGCCTTGCGCCGCCGCCGCGCTCGCTGCCGCTGTTGTTGCTGCTGTCGGGGCCATTCGCGGCGGCGGCGGCCGCGCGGCGCGGAGCAGCTCCTGGTCCCGCAGACCGCAAGTACCGATGCCAAAGACAAAGTCGGCGTCGTCGTCGAGTGCGGAGGAGGGCGACGTCAGGGCCGCCGCCTCCGCGAAGGACGAGGCAGCGGTGCTGGTCGGCGGCCCCGGCGGGTGGTGAGAGGACACGCGGCCGCCACCGCCCCGCCATTCGACAAGACACCCAGCGGGGGATGTGGGCGCCGTGGGGCGCGCCCCGCCCATTCGCGCCGCCGCCGTTGCTGTTGCCGTTGGCGCCGTGTGCGGAGGTGGAGCAGAGGAGGGGTACTCGCCCTCTGCGTCGCGGCCACCGGCCGTTCGCGACACGACGCGCCCGCCCGCCTCCGTGGCAGCCGAGTCCGCACCGCCGCCGCCGACAAAGACGCTGTCAGCGGCGGCGCTGCCCGCGGCCACGCTCACATTCCGCCTGTCCTTCCGCTTGAACCGCCCTGAGAGCTCGAGAAAGCGGCGGTGGCTCTGTCGACACTTGGCGTCGAAGGCGCGCTGCGACCGGCCCATGCCACTTGTCCCGCCCACAGAGCTGTCGCGGCTTTGATGGCGGCTGGAGCTCGCGCCCTCCCCGCGCCTCCCGCCGTCGAGCACCTCCGAGGAGAAACCAGCTCGGCTCCGCCGGCTGTCGTGGCTCCTTCGCCCCTCGCCCGCTCCGTTGCCAGGGGCGGCGGCAGCGCTGGCGTCCGCAAGAGAGGGCCGTCGTCCGCTTCCTGTCGATGCCGCGGCGGCTGCTGCGGAGATCGACGGCGTCCTCGTCAGTTGCTGGACCACCGCCGCGTGGCTCAGAAAGGCCGGCGGCTCCCCATAGCTGTAGCAGAGGGCGACTGCATCGCCGCCTCCGCTGCTGCTGCCGCCGCCAGTGGTCGGCTCGCGGTAGTCGTGTTTGTAGATGATGACGTGGTCAGCGGTGGTGGAGGTGGAGGTGGAGATGGAGGAGGGGCTGGCCTTCCCTGGAGCCGCGGCAGGACGGCCCTCGCGGGCTGCTTCGCGCGTCGCTCTCGCCGAAGGGAGCGGTAGGCGGGGACGCTGCGGCGGGAGGTCGGGTTCTGCGCAGAGTAGACTTTCACGGTGGGTAAACGAGGCATGATGCTGCCTGTTCCTTCCTTCCTTCCTCTCTCTTTCTCTCTTCGTTTTTTCTTTTTTTACACACGCGTATACAAACAAACAAGCAAAAAGAGAAAACAAGAAAAAAGAAGGAGGCCTAGGTGTATGAAGTACTTAGAGGCACTGTTTTGTTTTCTTTTCTCTCTTTCTCTCTTTCTTTCCTTTTTTTTGCTTTTGCTGTTTGGTTTAACTAGTGTGGATTATCTTCTCTTTTTTTTTTTTTTTTTCAAAGGCCAGTCTTGCTCAAGGCAAGTCGTGATCTCCTGTTGTGTGAGTATATGTGTGTGTATAATTATTGTTGTTACTGGGATTAAGGATAGTGGAGCAGAAGTGGAGAAGAATTGGCCAAAATGTTTTATTTTTTGATTGCCTCTTTTATGTTTTTTCTTTTCTCCATTCATTCTTCGTGGACTCTGCAACGCGTAGAAGAGAGAGGAAGAAAGGGAATGTCGCCATTCGCTCAACGCAACTGTATCTCACCCATTCCCCTTCAACGGGTGGAAGGTCAAAAAAAAGATGGGAGAGGGAAGTCCTTCAACAGACGTTACTCTTTTCTTCTTTTCTTTTTTCTCTCTCTCTTTCTTTCTTTCCCTTGCATATGTGTGTGTGTGTGTGTGTGTGTCCGCCAGCTCTCCATTTTTTGTTTGCTTTGCTTCGTTTGGCGTCTCTTCCGTCCCGTTTATCTTTCATTGCAGTTTTCCTCTTGTTATTATTATGAGGAGAAGGGAGAGGTGTAAAGTCTCACAAGAAAAAGAAGGAAAAGGGAGAAGAAAAAAAAGACAGAATCAGCACAGAGGCGTAGAGAGAGAGCAAAAAAAGGAAGGCAGGAATGATAGTGAGGATGCAGAGAAAAAAAAAAACATAAAAATCACAAAAAAAAAGAAAAGAAGATAAAAAGAAAGGGGTCATATCACCTTTGTACCAACGCTGTAGCCGGGGTACAAAAAACAATGCGTCCCATTCTACTAAGGTCACGCGCAGCAAGAGGAAACAATATGATGTGAAAAAAAAAAACGGAAAAGCGACAAGCGAAGAGATGAAAGACTCGCAAAAAAAAAAAAAAAGAGAGAGAAAAAGGGAGGAAAAAGAAAAAAACCCGAAAAAGAGGTGCAACGAACAAAGAATCTTCGCTTTTCTTTTTTTTTCTTTTTTGAGCCTCCTCCTTCCGTTTTTCTTTCTTCTCGTTTGGTGCCCTTGATGCATCCGCGTCATCCTCATCCACATTCTCTTTCCCTCAGTCCTCGGTGGGGGCCAAGAAGTAGTCGAACACCTCACGCGGTCCCATCAACACCGTTCGCAGGAGGCCCTGCCGGACGTATTCGTAGCCCTCCTCCTCTGCGCTGCCGCCATCGTCGGAGAACCAGTAGCTCCTACGCGCCCGGTGTCCACGCCCGCCCTCGTCGTCGCCCTCCCCACGGCCCTTCCGTCGTCCTCCTCCTCCCTTTCCTCCTCCTCCATTGCCGCCACTGGTCCCGCGCCCTTTCCTCATCTCCCTCCAAAGGACGGGAGGATAGGGCTGGAGCGCGCGATAAGTGAAGAAGCCAATCGCGCCAAGGACCGCGACCTGAATCGCGAGGCGGCCGACGGAGACGTAGTACATCTCCAACTGATGCTGCACGCGCCTGCGCACCGCGCCCGGCGTCCAGTCATACCACGCGGGCGGCTCGTAGAAGCTGTGGGCGCGGTGAAAGCCTTGCTCTCGGGCCCTCGCCTCCTCGTCGGCCTTCTTCTTTTTCCTCGAATTCAACGCCCACGGGACGAAGGCCGTCGCCCAGTAGGGCGCCCAGTGCACGGAACTGGTCCGCGTTCAATGCACTGTAGTTGATGTCCACTTGGTACTGCATGTAGGTGCTCTTGTTGGCGGCGCCGGCGGCGGAGGCGGAGGGCCTCACCCCATCCAGTTGGTTGAGCAGCTGCCGCTGCAGCATGTCTACGCCAAAGAGGAACTGGGCTTCGGTGATGGGAAGAAGCTCGCCGGGCTCCCGCCCGACGTGGACAGCGAAGCACTGCTCCACGTACTTGCGACCAAAGACGGTGTCGCTCTTGGCGATGCTGCGGTAGTTACTCGTCGCCCACGCGCTGTAGTCGCGGTACTTCACGAGGTAGTAGTCCTCCTCCTGCAGGGACTGCAGGCTCGCGCGCAGCACGGACTTGAACCCATTGGTCGACATGTTGATCCTTCCACCACCGGACGTTTGTCGGTTGCGGCCGCCGCCGCCGCCTCCGTTCGGTGAGGACGGCAGCGGCAGGGGTAGAACTTGCCGTCCTCCGCTTGGAAATACACCTCACCGGTCTTGTCGTTCACAAATTGCTCATACCGGCTGTAGTCCGTCTTCGCTGCCGCTGCCGCCGTCGACGTCGTCGCCGTCGCCATCGCCATCGTCGGGGCCGAGCTGGGCGTCCACGCGGTGCAAGGCCATCGCCGTCTTGGACAGCCGGAAGGCGTTATGCGAGAGGTCAATGTTCATGCCGGTGCAGGTCGAGAAGTTAAACTCGAGCTCGGGCAGGGGGCGGCTCTGCAAGAGCACAAAGGTGCGGTTCGTCGACCCACGGCGATGCAGCGTCTCCAGTAAGCCCATCTCGTTCTTGCCGGCGTCCGGGACCCAAAACGTCTCGCTGATGTCGCGGCCCGCAAGGACCCGCATCAACGCGCGACTGGCAGAGGACGCGGGAGAAGAGGAAGAAGAAAAAGAGGAAGAAGCAGCAGCACCGTTCGCGCTGCCACCGCCGCCGCTCTGGCTACTGGCGTGAAGACCGCGGGGTCGCGTGCCCGGACGACGATCGGGGTTGCCACTGGCCGCATAAGCTCGCGCGCTGCTGTTTGTCGGGGCCTGCTGCGTGACCACCTCACCACCTTTGCGGTCCGCGCGCACCACACCGAGGAGCTCCATTCGGAGGAGAGAGACATAGGGAACGTGTGTGTGTGTGTGTCTGTGTGTGTGTGTGTTTTCGTGGAGGACGTCCGTCTGAGAGATGCCTTTTGTTTGTTTGTTTTTTTGTTTGCTCCCAAAAGTCAAAGACAGCGCGTTTAACTAAACAGACAACGACAAATTCAAAAAAAATAGTAGCTACACAACAACAAGCAAAAAAAAAAAAAGGACGTGCAAGTAAAAATGGCAAATAAAAGGAAATGAGAGACAAAAAGGCAAAAAAAAAAAAAAAAAAGATGTTCTTTGCTCGTTGCGTCAGAGCGAACAGAATGCGTCTAAAAGTGATGATGATGGAAGCAGAAAAAAAAAGAAAGAATAAAATAAAAAAAACAGTCTTCACGCAAAAATGGCACAAAACCTCTAGTGCCTTTGGCAAAGCAAAAAAAAAGTCAAAGATAGTGAATAGTGTGGGTGTGAGCGGGTGTGTGGAGAGGGGGATGAAAACGCACTAAAACGCGCTAAATGTGCGGCTCGCGGGCCAAAAGAAAAAAAAAGGAAAAAGAGACGGAGACAAAAAAAAAAAAAACGAAGAAGAATTGAACATAAAACGACACACGAGGTGGAACTTCTCGAGAGCCTTTGTCACAGGGGGCGGGGGGAAAAGGAGAAGCAGAGAGGAGGGGAGGAAAGAGAAGTGCACGCGCTCGCTCTCTCTCTCTCTCTCTCCGCCCTTTCCACGGTCAAACTTTCACAGCAAGCAGACTTACACGCGACAGGCGAGGGTGTGCTTAGGCACGCTTTTTCCACTCAACGTTCTTCTCTTTTTTTTTCTCTTCTTCTCCGTCGTTTGCCCCTTTTTTGTTTTGTTGATTTGTTTTCAAGATTCGTTAGTTTCTCCTGTCTTTTCTCTCTCTTTTTTTTCTTTTGAAGGGGAAGGAGTGCAAAAGGTCACTTCCCCATCCCCTCTCTCTCCTCTCACTCCCTTCTTTTTCACATCATTCGTTGAGCCACAGTACACGCAGAAGCAAAAAAAAAAACAATAATTAAAAAAGAGGGGAGGCGCGCACACAAAGCTTAAAAAGAGGAGAAAAG
>NW_026090065.1:0-44980 GCF_024586455.1 Bactrocera neohumeralis | reverse complement strand
TATCAAAAATCGTTTACACCTTAATAAGCATTGTGAAATTTATTCAAACACACTATCACTATTACTACAGGACAACTCTATGACAACTTTCAATAACATCAAACTATGAGTTAGCATAAATATGTAAAGTTCAATATGTAAAGTTCATATTTACGCAACTTGATATCGATTGCTTAATGTGTATGTATGAAAAAATCGATTCTACACCTTAATTTAGGATTGTTAAATTGATCCAAATACACTGTCGCTATGGCTATACGACAACTCTATGAAAACTCCAATAACATCAAAACGGCTAATTTGCATAAATATGTAAAGTTCATATTTTTACGCATCTTGATATCGATTGCATAATATGTATGTATCAAAAAATCAATTTTACATCTTAATTTAAGATTGTAAAATTGTTCCAAATACACTGTCACTATTGCTATAGAACAACTCTATGACAACTCCAATAACATCAAAACGGCTAATTTGCATAAATATGTAAAGTTCATATTTTTACGCATCTTGATATCGATTGCATAATATGTATGTACTAAAAAATCAATTTTACATCTTAATTTAAGATTGTAAAATTGTTCCAAATACACTGTCGCTATTGCTATAGAACAACTCTATGACAACTCAATAACATCAAAACGGCTAATTTGCATAAATATGTAAAGTTCATATTTTTACGCAACTTTATTTTGATTGCTTAATGTGTATGTATCAAAAAATCAATTTTACACCTTAATTTAAGATTGAAAAGTTGTTCCAAATACACTGCCGCTATTGCTATAGAACAACTCTATGACAACATCATCAAAACGGCTAATTTGCATAAATATGTAAAGTTCATATTTTTACGCATCTTGATATCGATTGCATAATATGTATGTACTAAAAATTCGATTCTACACCTTAATTTAAGATTGTGAAATTGTTCCAAATACACTGTCGCTATTGCTATAGAACAACTTTGTGATAACTCCAATAACATCAAAACGGCTAATGAGCATAAATATGTAAAGTTCATATTTTTACGCAACTTGATATCGATTGCATAATGTGCATGTACCAAAAAATCAATTCTTCACCTTAATTTAAGATTGCAAAATTGTTCCAAATACACACTCGCTATTGCTATAGAACAACTCTATGACAACTCCAATAACATCAAAAACGGCTAATTAGCATAAATATGTAAAGTTCATATTTTTACGCAACTTGATATCGATTGCATAATGTGTATGTATCAAAAAATCAATTCTACACCTTAATTTAAGATTGTTAAATTGTTCCAAATACACTGTCGCTATTGCTATAGGACAACTCTATGACAACTCCAATAACATCAAAACGGCTAATTTGCATAAATATGTAAAGTTCATATTTTTACGCATCTTGATATCGATTGCATAATATGTATGTACCAAAAATCAATTTTACGCCTTAATTTAAGATTGTTAAATTGTTCCAAATACATCTTCGCTAATGCTGTAGAACAACTCTGTGACAACTCCAATAACATCAAAACGGCTAATTTGCATAAATATGTAAAGTTCATATTTTTACGCATCTTGATATCGATTGCATAATATGTATGTATCAAAAAATCAATTTTACATCTTAATTTAAGATTGTAAAATTGTTCCAAATACACTGTCGCTATTGCTATAGAACAACTCTATGACAACTCCAATAACATCAAAACGGCTAATTTGCATAAATATGTAAAGTTCATATTTTTACGCATCTTGATATCGATTGCATAATATGTATGTACCAAAAAATCAATTTTACATCTTAATTTAAGATTGTAAAATTGTTCCAAATACACTGTCGCTATTGCTATAGGACAACTCTATGACAAGCACCATTAACATCAAAACGGCTAATATAACAGAAATATGTAAAGTTCATACTTTACGCATCTTGATATCGATTGCTTAATGTGTATGTATCAAAAATCAATTTTACACCTTAATTTAAGATTGTTAAATTGTTCCAAATACACTGTCGCTATTGCTATAGACAACTCTATGACAACTCCAATAACATCAAAACGGCTAATTTGCATAAATATGTAAAGTTCATATTTTTACGCATCTTGATATCGATTGCATAATATGTATGTATGTAAAAAAATCAATTTTACACCTTAATTTAAGATTGTTAAATTGTTCCAAATACACTGTCGCTATTGCTATAGAACAACTCTATGACAACTCCAATAACATCAAAACGGCTAATTAGCATAAATATGTAAAGTTCATATTTTTACGCATCTTGATATCGATTGCATAATATGTATGTACCAAAAAATCAATTTTACACCTTAATTTAAGATTGTAAAATTGTTCCAAATACATTGTCGCTATTGCTATAGGATAACACTATGACAACTCAAATAACATCAAAACGGTTAGTTAGCATAAATACGTAAAGTTCATATTTTTACGCATCTTGATATCGATTGCATAATATGTATGTACCAAAAAATCAATTTTACACCTTAATTTAAGATTGTAAAATTGTTCCAAATACACTGTCGCTATTGCTATAGAACAACTCTATGACAACTCCAATAACATCAAAACGGCTAATTTGCATAAATATGTAAAGTTCATATTTTTACGCATCTTGATATCGATTGCATAATATGTATGTACAAAAAAATCAATTTTACATCTTAATTTAAGATTGTAAAATTGTTCCAAATACACTGTCGCTATTGCTATAGGACAACCCTTTGACAACTCCAATAACATCAAAACGGCTAATTAACAGAAATTTGTAAAGTTCATATTTTTACGCATCTTGATATCGATTGCATAATGTGTATGTACCAAAAAATCAATTCTACACCTTAATTTAAGATTGTTAAATTGTTCCAAATACACTGTCGCTATTGCTATAGGACAACTCTATGACAACTCCAATAACATCAAAACGGCTAATTAGCATAAATATGTAAAGTTCATATTTTTACGCATCTTGATATCGATTGCATAATATGTATGTACCAAAATCAATTTTACACCTTAAATTAAGATTTTAAAGTTCTTCCAAATACACTGTCGCTATTGCTATAGACAACTCCATGACAACTCCAATAACAAAAAAACGGCTAATTTGCATAAATATGTAAAGTTCATATTTTTACGCATCTTGATATCGATTGCATAATATGTATGTATCAAAAAATCAATTTTACATCTTAATTTAAGATTGTAAAATTGTTCCAAATACACTGTCGCTATTGCTATAGAACAACTCTGTGACAACTCCAATAACATCAAAACGGCTAATTTGCATAAATATGTAAAGTTCATATTTTTACGCATCTTGATATCGATTGCATAATATGTATGTACCAAAAAATCAATTTTACATCTTAATTTAAGATTGTAAAATTGTTCCAAATACACTGTCGCTATTGCTATAGGGCAACTCTATGACAACTCCAATAACATCAAAAAACGGCTAATTAGCATAAATATGTAAAGTTCATATTTTTACGCAACTTGATATCGATTGCATAATGTGTATGTATCAAAAAATCAGTTTCTACACCTTAATTTGAGATTGTGAAATTGTTCCAAATACACTGTCGCTATTGCTATAGAACAACTCTATGACAACTCCAATAACATCAAAACGGCTAATTTGCATAAATATGTAAAGTTCATATTTTTACGCATCTTGATATCGATTGCATAATATGTATGTACCAAAAAAATCAATTTTACATCTTAATTTAAGATTGTAAAATTGTTCCAAATACACTGTCGCTATTGCTATAGAACAACTCTATGACAACTCCAATAACATCAAAACGGCTAATTTGCATAAATATGTAAAGTTCATATTTTTACGCATCTTGATATCGATTGCATAATATGTATGTACCAAAAAATCAATTTTACACCTTAATTTAAGATTGTTAAATTGTTCCGAAAACATCGTAGCTAATGCTATAGGACAACTCTATGACAACTCCAATAACATCAAAACGGCTAATTTGCATAAATATGTAAAGTTCATATTTTTACGCATCTTGATATCGATTGCATAATGTGTATGTACCAAAAAATCAATTTTACATCTTAATTTAAGATTGTAAAATTGTTCCAAATACACTGTCGCTATTGCTATAGAACAACTCTATGACAACTCCAATAACATCAAAACGGCTAATTTGCATAAATATGTAAAGTTCATATTTTTACGCATCTTGATATCGATTGCATAATATGTATGTACCAAAAAATCAATTTTACATCTTAATTTAAGATTGTTAAATTGTTCCAAATACACTGTCGCTATTGCTATAGGAACAACTCTATGACAACTCCAATAACATCAAAACGGCTAATTTGCATAAATATGTAAAGTTCATATTTTTACGCATCTTGATATCGATTGCATAATATGTATGTACCAAAAAATCAATTTTACATCTTAATTTAAGATTGTAAAATTGTTCCAAATACACTGTCGCTATTGCTATAGAACAACTCTATGACAACTCCAATAACATCAAAACGGCTAATTTGCATAAATATGTAAAGTTCATATTTTTACGCATCTTGATATCGATTGCATAATATGTATGTACCAAAAAATCAATTTTACACCTTAATTTAAGATTTTAAAATTGTTCCAAATACACTGTCCCTATTGCTATAGAACAACTCTATGACAACTCCAATAACATCAAAACGGCTAATTTGCATAAATATGTTAAGTTCATATTTTAACGCATTTTGATATCGATTGCATAATATGTATGTACCAAAAAATCAATTTTACATCTTAATTTAATATTGTAAAATTGTTCCAAATACACTGTCGCTCTTGCTGTAGAACAACTCTATGACAACTCCAACAACATCAAAACGGCTAGTTGGCATTAATATGTAAAGTTCATATTTTTACGCATCTTGATATCGATTGCATAATATGTATGTACCAAAAAATCAATTTTACATCTTAATTTAAGATTGTAAAATTTTTCCAAATACACTGTCACTATTGCCATAGAACAACTCTATGACAACTCCAATAACATCAAAACGGCTAATTTGCATAAATATGTAAAGTTCATATTTTTACGCATCTTGATATCGATTGCATAATATGTATGTACCAAAAAATCAATTTTACACCTTAATTTAAGATTGTAAAATTGTTCCAAATACACTGTCGCTATTGCTATAGGACAACTCTATGACAACTCCAATAACATCAAAACGGCTAATTTGCATAAATATGTAAAGTTCATATTTTTACGCATCTTGATATCGATTGCATAATATGTATGTACGAAAAATCAATTTTACATCTTAATTTAAGTTTGTAAAATTGTTCCAAATACTCTGTCGCTATTGCTATAGAACATCTCTATGACAACTCCAATAACATCAAAACGGCTAATTTGCATAAATATGTAAAGTTCATATTTTTACGCATCTTGATATCGATTGCATAATATGTATGTACCAAAAAATCAATTTAACATCTTAATTAAAGTTTGTAAAATTGTTCCAAATACACTGTCGCTATTGCTATAGGACAACTCTATGACAACTCCCATAACTTCAAAAGGGTAATTAGCATAAATATGTAAAGTTCATATTTTTACGCATCTTGATATCGATTGCATAATATGTATGTACCAAAAAATCAATTTTACACCTTAATTTAAGATTGTAAATTGTTCCAAATACACTGTCGCTATTGCTATAGAACAACTCTATGACAACTCCAATAACATCAAAACGGCTAATTTGCATAAATATGTAAAGTTCATATTTTTACGCATCTTGATATCGATTGCATAATATGTATGTATCAAAAAATCAATTTTACATCTTAATTTAGGATTGTAAAATTGTTCCAAATACACTGTCGCTATTGCTATAGAACAACTCTATGACAACTCCAATAACATCAAAACGGCTAATTTCCATAAATATGTAAAGTTCATATTTTTACGCTACCTGATATCGATTGCATATTGTGTATGTATCAAAAAATCGATTCTACACCTTAATATAAGATTGTGAAATTGCTCCAAATACACTGTCGCTATGGCTATACGACAACTCTATGACAACTCCAATAACATCAAAACGGCGAGTTAGCATAAATATGTAAAGTTCATATTTTTACGCAACTTGATATCGATTGCTTAATGTGTATGTATCGAAAAATCGATTTTACACCTTAATATAAGATTATGAAATTGCTCCAAATACACTATCGCTATGGCTATACGAGAACTCTATGACAACTCCAATAACATCAAAACGGCTAATTTGCCTAAATATGTAAAGTTCATATTTTTACGCAACTTGATATCGATTGCTTAATGTGTATGTATCGAAAAATCAATTCTACACCTTAAAATAAGATTGTAAAATTGTTCCAAATACACTGTCGTTATGGCTATAGACAACTCTATGACAACTCCAATAACATCAAAACGGCTAATTAGCATAAATATGTAAAGTTCATATTTTTACGCATCTTGATATCGATTGCTTAATGTGTATGTATCGAAAAAACGATTTTACACCTTAAAATAAGATTGTAAAATTGTTCCAAATACACTGTCGCTATTGCTATAGGACAACTCTATGACAACTCCAATAACATCAAAACGGCTAATTTGCATAAATATGTAAAGTTCATATTTTTACGCATCTTGATATCGATTGCATAATATGTATGTACAAAAATTCAATTTTACATCTTAATTTAAGATTGTAAAATTGTTCCAAATACACTGTCGCTATTGCTATAGAACAACTCTATGACAACTCCAATAACATCAAAACGGCGAATTTGCATAAATATGTAAAGTTCATATTTTTACGCTTCTTGATATCGATTGCATAATATGTATGTACCAAAAAATCAATTCTACATCTTAATTTAAGATTGTAAATTGTTCCAAATACACTGTCGCTATTGCTATAGAACAACTCTGACAACTCCAATAGCATCAATACGGCTAATTTGCATGAATATGTAAAGTTCATATTTTTACGCAAGAATTAAAAAATCAATTTTACATCTTAATTTAAGATTGTAAAATTGTTCCAAATACACTGTCGCTATTGCTATAGAACAACTCTATGACAACTCCAATAACATCAAAACGGCTAATTTGCATAAATATGTAAAGTTCATATTTTTACGCATCTTGATATCGATTGCATAATATGTATGTACCAAAAAATCAATTTTACATCTTAATTTAAGATTGTAAAATTGTTCCAAATACATTGTCGCTATTGCTATAGGGCAACTCTATGACAACTCCAATAACATCAAAACGGTAATTAGCATAAATATGTAAAGTTCATATTTTTACGCATCTTGATATCGATTGCATAATATGTATGTACCAAATAATCAATTCTACACCTTAATTTAAATTTGTAAAATTGTTCCAAATACACTGTCGCTGTTGCTATAGGGCAACTCTATGACAACTCCAATAACATCAAAACGGCTAATTTGCATAAATATGTAAAGTTCATATTTTTACGCCTCTTGATATCGATTGC
Source organism: Bactrocera neohumeralis (assembly GCF_024586455.1). Taxonomy (NCBI): domain Eukaryota; kingdom Metazoa; phylum Arthropoda; class Insecta; order Diptera; family Tephritidae; genus Bactrocera; species Bactrocera neohumeralis. Next base: position 37,412 of record NW_026090065.1, on the reverse strand, counting down.
ATAATATGTATGTATCAAAAAATCGATTCTACACCTTAATATAAGATTGTAAAATTGTTCCAAATACACTGTCGCTACGGCTATAGAACAACTCTATGACAACTCCAATAAAATCAAATCGGCTAATTTGCATAAATATGTTAAGTGCATATTTTAACGCATTTTGATATCGATTGCATAATATGTATGTATCAAAAAATCAATTTTACATCTTAATTTAAGATTGCAAAGTTGTTCCAAATACACTGTCGCTATTGCTATAGAACAACTCTATGACAACTCCAATAACATCAAAAAGGCTAATTTGCATAAATATGTAAAGTTCATATTTTTACGCATCTTGATATCGATTGCATAATATGTATGTACCAAAATATCATTTTTACATCTTAATTTAAGATTGTAAATTGTTCCAAATACACTGTCGCTATTGCTATACGACAACTCTATGACAACTCCAATAACATCAAAACGGTTAGTTAGCATAAATATGTAAAGTTCATATTTTTACGCAACTTGATATCGATTGCTTAATGTGTATGTATTAAAAAATCAATTTTACACCTTAATTTAAGATTGTTGAATTGTTCCAAATACACTGTCGCTATGGCTATAGAACAACTCTATGACAACTCCAATAACATCAAAACGGCTAATTTGCATAAATATGTAAAGTTCATATTTTTACGCATCTTGATATCGATTGCATAATATGTATGTACCAAAAAATCAATTTACATCTTAATTTAAGATTGTAAAATTGTTCCGAATACACTGTCGCTATTGCTATAGAACAACTCTATGACAACTCCAATAAAATCAAAACGGCTAATTTGCATAAATATGTAAAGTTCATATTTTTACGCATCTTGATATCGATTGCATAATATGTATGTATCAAAAAATCAATTTTACATCTTAATTTAAGATTGTAAAATTGTTCAAATACACTGTCGCTATTGCTATAGGACAACTCTGTGACAACTCCAATAACTTCAAAACGGCTAATTTGCATAAATATGTAAAGTTCATATTTTTACGCAACTTGATATCGATTGCATAATATGTATGTACCAAAAAATCAATTTTACATCTTAATTTAAGATTGTAAAATTGTTCCAAATACACTGTCGCTATTGCTATTGGGCAACTCTATGACAACTCCAATAACATCAAAACGGGTAATTTGCATAAATATGTATAGTTCATATTTTTACGCATCTTGATATCGATTGCATAATATGTATGTACCAAAAAATCAATTTTACATCTTAATTTTTGTAAAATTGTTCCAATTTCATTTAAATGCTATAGACAACCCTTATGACAACTCCAATAAAATCAAAACGGGTAATTTGCATAAATATGTAAAGTTCATATTTTTACGCATCTTGATATCGATTGCATAATATGTATGTACGAAAAATCAATTTTACGTCTTAATTTAAGATTGTAAAATTGTTCCAAATTTGTACTGTCGCTCGTTGCGATAGAACAGCCTATGACAACTCCAATCAAAACGGCTAATTAAATTGCAAAGTATATTTCGCTTATTTCTATAGCACTTGTATGTACTAAAAAATCCAACAATTTAAAATTGTTAAATTGTTCCAAACATCGCAAATCTTGACAACTTTAACATCAAAACGGCTAATTTGCATAAATATGTAAAGTTCATATTTTTACGCATCTTGATATCGATTGCATAATATGTATGCACCAAAAAATCAATTTTACATCTTAATTTAAGATTGTAAAATTGTTCCAAATACACTGTCGCTATTGCTATAGGCAACTCTATGACAACTCCCATAACTTCAAAAAGGGTAATTAGCATAAATATGTAAAGTTCATATTTTTATGCATCTTGATATCGATTGCGTAATATGTATATACCAAAAAAACAATTTTACATCTTAATTTAAGATTGGAAAATTGTTCCAAATACACAGTCGCTATTGCTATAGGGCAACTCATGACAACCTTACCAACTTCAAAAAGGGGTATTTGCATAAATATGTAAAGTTCATTTTTTACGCATCTTGATATCGATTGCATAATGTGTATGTACCAAAAAATCAATTTTGCACCTTAATTTAAGATTGTTAAATTGTTCCAAATACATTGTCGCTATTGCTATAGGACAACTCTATGACAACTCCAATAACATCAAAACGGCTAATTTGCATAAATATGTAAAGTTCATATTTTTACGCATCTTGATATCGATTACATAATATGTATGTACCAAAAAATCAATTTTACATCTTAATTTAAGATTGTAAATTTGTTCCAAATACACTGTCGCTATTGCTATAGAACAACTCTGTGACAACTCCAATAAAATCCAAACGGCTAATTTGCATAAATATGTAAAGGTCATATTTTTACGCATCTTGATATCGATTGCATAATATGTGTGTACCAAAAAATCAATTTTACATCTTAATTTAAGATTGTAAATTTGTTCCAAATACACTGTCGCTATTGCTATAGAACAATTCTGTGACAACTCCAATAGCATCAAACGGCTAATTTGCATAAATTGGTAAAGTTCATATTTTTACGCATCTTGATATCGATTGCATAATATGTAGGTATGTACCAAAAAATCAATTTTACATCTTAATTTAAGATTGTAAAATTGTTCCAAATACACTGTCGCTATTGCTATAGAACAACTCTCGTTAGTGACAACTCTATTCATAACATCAAAACGGCTAATTTGCATAAATATGTAAAGTTCATGTTTGTACGCATCTTGATATCGATTGCATAATATGTGAGTATGTACCAAAAAATCAATTTTACATCTTAATTTAAGATTGTAAAATTGTTCCAAATACACTGTCGCTATTGCTATAGAACAACTCTGTGACAACTCCAATAACATCAAAACGGCTAATTTGCATACAATATGTAAAGTTCATATTTTTACGCTACCTGATATCGATTGCATATTGTGTATGTATCAAAAAATCGATTCTACACCTTAATATAAGATTGTGAAATTGATTCAAACACACTGTCGCTATGGCTATACGACAACTCTATGACAACTCCAATAACATCAAAACGGCGAGTTAGCACAAATATGTAAAGTTCTTATTTTTACGCAACTTGATATCGATTGCTTAATGTGTATGTATCAAAAAATCCATTCTACACCTTAATTTAAGATTGTTAAATTGTTCCAAATACACTGTCGTTATGGCTATATGACAACTCTATGACAACTCCAATAACATCAAAACGGCGAGTTTGCATAAATATGTAAAGTTCATATTTTTACGCAACTTGATATCGATTGCATAATATGTATGTATCAAAAATTCTACACTTTAATTTAAGATTGCAAAGTTTTTCCAAATACACTGTCGCTAATGCTATAGAATAACTCTGTGACAACTCCAATAACATCAAAACGGCGAGTTAGCATAAATATGTAAAGTTCATATTTTTACGCAACTTGATATCGATTGCATAATGTGTATGTATCAAAAAATCGATTCAACACCTTAATATAAGATTGCAAAATTGCTCCAAATACACTGTCGCTATTGCTATAGAACAACTTTATGACAACTCCAATAACATCAAAACGGCGAGTTAGCATAAATATGTAAAGTTCATATTTTTACGCAACTTGATATCGATTGCTTAATGTGTATGTATCAAAAAATCGATTCTACACCTTAATTTAAGATTGCAAAGTTGTTCCAAATACACTGTCGCTATTGCTATAGAACAACTCTATGCCAACTCCAATAACATCAAAACGGCTAATTTGCATAAATATGTAAAGTTCATATTTTTACGCATCTTGATATCGATTGCATAATATGTATGTACCAGAAAATCAATTTTACATCTTAATTTAAGATTGTAAAATTGTTCCAAAGACACTGTCGTTATGGCTATAGAACAACTCTATGACAACTCCAATAACATCAAAACGGCTAATTAACAGAAATATGTAAAGTTCATATTTTTACGCATCTTGATATCGATTGCTTAATGTGTATGTTTCGAAAAATCGATTCTACACCTTAACTTAAGATTGTGAAATTGCTCCAAAGACACTGTCGTTATGGCTATACGGCAACTCTATGACAACTCCAATAACATCAAAACGGCTAATTAACAGAAATATGTAAAGTTCATATTTTTACGCATCTTGATATCGATTGCATAATATGTATGTACCAAAAAATCAATTTTACACCTTAATTTAAGATTGCAAAATTGTTCCAAATACACTGTCGCTATTGCTATACGACAACTCTATGACAACTCCAATAACATCAAAACGGCTAATTTGCATAAATATGGAAAGTTCATATTTTTACGCATCTTGATATCGATTGCATAATATGTATGTATCAAAAAATCAATTTTACATCATAATTTAAGATTGTAAAATTGCAAAGTGCTATAGAACAACTCTATGACAACTCCAATAACATCAAAACGATTATTTAGCATAAATATGTAAAGTTCATTTTTTTTACGCTACCTGATATCGATTGCATATTGTGTATGTATCAAAAAATCGATTCTACACCTTAATATAAGATTGTAAAATTGCTCCAAATACACTGTCGCTATGGCTATACGACAACTCTATGACAACTCCAATAACATCAAAACGGCGAGTTAGCATAAATATGTAAAGATCATATTTTTACGCAACTTGATATCGATTGCTTAATGTGTATGTATCGAAAAATCGATTCTACACCTTAATTTAAGATTGCAAAGTGCTCCAGATACACTGTCGTTATTGCTATAGGAGAACTCTATGACAACTCCAATAACATCAAAACGGCTAATTTGCATAAATATGTAAATTTCATATTTTTACGCATCTTGATATCGATTGCATAATATGTATGTACCAAAAAATCAATTTTACATCTTAATTTAAGATTGTAAAATTGTTCCAAATACATTGTCGCTATTGCTATAGGGCAACTCTATGACAACTCCAATAACATCAAAACGGCTAGTTAGCATAGATATGTAAAGTTCATATTTTTACGCATCTTGATATCGATTGCATATTGTGTATGTATCAAAAAATCGATTCTACACCTTAATAAAGCATTGTGAAATTTATTCAAACACACTGTCGCTATTACTACAGGACAACTCTATGACAACTCCAATAACATCAAAACGGCGAGTTAGCATAAATATGTAAAGTTCATATTTTTACGCAACTTGATATCGATTGCTTAATGTGTATGTTTCGAAAAATCGATTCTACACCTTAACTTAAGATTGTGAAATTGCTCCAAATACACTGTCGTTATGGCTATACGATAACTCTATGACAACTCCAATAACATCAAAACGGCTAATTAACAGAAATATGTAAAGTTCATATTTTTACGCATCTTGATATCGATTGCTTAATGTGTATGTATGTACTAAAAAATCAATTATACACCTTAATTTAGGATTGTTAAATTGTTCCAAATACACTGTCGCTATTGCTATAGAACAACTCTGTGACAACTCCGATAACATCAAGACGGCTAGTTTGCATAAATATGTAAAGTTCATATTTTTACGCATCTTGATATCGATTGCATAATATGTATGTACAAAAAATCAATTTTACATCTTAATTTAAGATTGTAAAATTGTTCCAAATACACTGTCGCTATTGCTGTAGGGCAACTCTATGACAACTCCAATAACTTCAAAATGGGTAATTAGCATAAATATGTAAAGTTCATATTTTTACGCATCTTGATATCGATTGCATAATATGTATGTACCAAAAAATCAATTTTACACCTTAATTTAAGATTGCAAAGTTGTTCCAAATACACTGTCGCTATTGCTATAGAACAACTCTATGACAACTCCAATAACATCAAAACGGCTAATTTGCATAAATATGTAAAGTTCATATTTTTACGCATCTTGATATCGATTGCATAATATGTATGTACGAAAAATTAATTTTACATCTTAATTTAAGATTGTAAAATTGTTCCAAATACACTGTCGCTATTGCTATAGAACAACTCTATGACAACTCCAATAACATCAAAACGGCTAATTTGCATAAATATGTAAAGTTCATATTTTTACGCATCTTGATATCGATTGCATAATATGTATGTATGTACGAAAAATCAATTTTACATCTTAATTTAAGATTGTAAAATTGTTCCAAATACACTGTCGCTATTGCTATAGGGCAACTCTATGACAACTCCAATAACATCAAAACGGCTAATTTGCATAAAAATGTAAAGTTCATATTTTTACGCATCTTGATATCGATTGCATAATATATGTATCAAAAAATCAATTTTACATCTTAATTTAAGATTGTAAAATTGTTCCAAATACACTGTCGCTATTGCTATAGAAAAACTCTATGACAACTCCAATAACATCAAAACGGCGAGTTAGCATAAATATGTAAAGTTCATATTTTTACGCAACTTGATATCGATTGCTTAATGTGTATGTATCAAAAAATCGATTCTACAGCGTAACTTAAGATTGTGAAATTGTTCCAAAGACAATGTCGTTATGGCTATACGACAATAACATCAAAACGGCTAATTAACAGAAATATGTAAAGTTCATATTTTTACGCATCTTGATATCGATTGCTTAATGTGTATGTATGTATTAAAAAATCAATTCTACACCTTAATTTAGGATTGTTAAATTGTTCCAAATACACTTTCGCTATTGCTATAGGACAACTCTATGGCAACTCCAATAACATCAAAACGGCTAATTTGCATAAATATGTAAAGTTCATATTTTTACGCATCTTGGTATCGATTGCATAATATGTATGTACCAGAAAATCAATTTTACATCTTAATTTAAGATTGTAAAATTGTTCCAAATACACTGTCGCTATTGCTATAGCGCAACTCTATGACAACTCCAATAACATCAAAACGGCGAATTAGCATAAATATAAAAAGTTCATATTTTTACGCAACTTGATATTGATTGCTTAATGTGTATGTATCGAAAAATCGATTCTACACCTTAACTTAAGATTGTGAAATTGCTCCAAATACACTGTCGCTATTGCTATACGACAACTCTATGACAACTCCAATAACATCAAAACGGCGAGTTAGCATAAATATGTAAAGTTCATATTTTTACGCATCTTGATATCGATTGCATAATATGTATGTATCAAAAAATCAATTTTACATCTTAATTTAAGATTGTTCCAGATACACTGTCGCTATTGCTATAGGGCAACTCTATGAAAACTCCAATAACATCAAAACGGCTAATTTGCATAAATATGTAAAGCTCATATTTTTACGCATCTTGATATCGATTGCATATTGTGTATGTATCAAAAAATCAATTCTACACCTTAATTAAAGATTGTAAAATTGTTCCAAATACACTGTCGCTATTGCTATAGAACAACTCTATGACAACTCCAATAACATCAAAACGGGTAATTTGCATAAATATGTTAAGTTCATATTTTTACGCAACTTGATATCGATTGCTTAATGTGTATGTATCGAAAAATCGATTCTACACCTTAATTTAAGATTGTAAAATGGCTCCAAATACACTGTGGCTATGGCTATTAGACAACTCTATGACAACTCCAATAACATCAAAACGGCTAATTAGCATAAATATGTAAAGTTCATATTTTTACGCATCTTGATATCGATTGCATAATATGTATGTACAAAAAATCAATTTTACATCTTAATTTAAGTTTGTAAAATTGTTCCAAATACACTGTCGCTATTGCTATAGAACAACTCTATGACAACTCCAATAACATCAAAACGGTAATTTGCATAAATATGTATAAGTTCATATTTTTACGCATCTTGATATCGATTGCATAATAAGTATGTACCAAAAAATCAATTTTACATCTTAATTTAAGATTGCAAAATTGTTTCAAAGACACTGTCGCTATGGCTATACGACAACTCTATGACAACTCCAATAACATCAAAACGGCGAGTTAGCATAAATATGTAAATTTCATATTTTTACGCATCTTGATATCGATTGCATAATATGTATGTACCAAAAAATCAATTTTACATCTTAATTTAAGATTGTAAAATTGTTCCAAATACACTGTCGCTATTGCTATAGAACAACTCTATGACAACTCCAATAAAATCAAAACGGCTAATTTGCATAAATATGTAAAGTTCATATTTTTACGCATCTTGATATCGATTGCATAATATGTATGTACCAAAAAATCAATTTTACATCTTAATTTAAGATTGTAAAATTGTTCCAAATACACTGTCGCTATTGCTATAGGACAACTCTATGACAACTCCAATAACATCAAAACGGCTAATTTGCATAAATATGTAAAGTTCATATTTTTACGCATCTTGATATCGATTGCATAATGTGTATGCACCAAAAAATCAATTCTACACCTTAATTTAAGATTGTAAAATTGTTCCAAATACACTGTCGCTATTGCTATAGAACAACTCTATGACAACTCCAATAACATCAAAATGGCTAATTTTCATAAATATGTAAAGTTCATATTTTTACGCATACTTGATATCGATTGCATAATGTGTATGTATCAAAAATCATTCTACACCTTAATTAAGATTGTGAAATTGTTCAAATACACTGTCGCTATTGCTATAGGACAACTCTATGACAACTCCAATAACATCAAAACGGCGAATTAGCATAAATATGTAAAGTTCACATTTTTACGCAACCTGAGATAGATTGCATAATGTGTATGTACCAAAAAATCAATTTTACATCTTAATTTATGCTTGTAAAATTGTTCCAAATACACTGTCGCTATTGCTATAGAACAACTCTATGACAACTCCAATAGCATCAGAACGGCTAATTTGCATAAATATGTAAAGTTCATATTTTTACGCATCTTGATATCGATTGCTTAATATGTATGTACCAAAAAATCAATTTTACACCTTAATTTAAGATTGCAAAATTGTTCCAAATACACTGTCGCTATTGCTATAGAACAACTCTATGACAACTCCAATAACATCAAAACGGCTAATTTGCATAAATATGTAAAGTTCATATTTTTACGCAACTTGATATCGATTGCATAATGTGTATGTACCAAAAAATCAATTTTACACCTTAATTTAAGATTGTAAAATTGTTCCAAATACACTGTCGCTATTGCTATAGGACAACTCTATGACAACTCCAATAACATCAAAACGGCTAATTTGCATAAATATGTAAAGTTCATATTTTTACGCATCTTGATATCGATTGCATAATATGTATGTATCAAAAAATCAATTTTACATCTTAATTTATGATTGCAAAATTGTTCCAAAGACACTGTCGCTATGGCTATACGACAACTCTATGACAACTCCAATAACATCAAAACGGCGTGTTAGCATAAATATGTAAAGTTCATAATTTTACGAAACTTGCTATCAATTGCTTAATGTGTATGTATCGAAAAATCGATTCTACACCTTAACATAAGATTGTGAAATTGCTCCAAATACACTGTCGTTATTGCTATACGACAACTCTATGACAACTCCAATAACATCAAAACGGCTAATTTGCATAAATATGTAAAGTTCATATTTTTACGCATCTTGATATCGATTGCTTAATGTGTATGTATGTACTAAAAAATCAATTTTACACCTTAATTTAAGATTGAAAAGTTGTTCCAAATACACTGTCGCTATTGCTATACGACAACTCTATGACAACTCCAATAACATCAAAACGGCTAATTTGCATAAATATGTAAAGTTCATATTTTTACGCATCTTGATATCGATTGCATAATATGTATGTACCAAAAAATCAATTTACATCTTAATTTAAGATTGTAAAATTGTTCCAAATACACTGTCGCTATTGCTATAGAACAACTCTATGACAACTCCAATAACATCAAAACGGCTAATTTGCATAAATATGTAAAGTTCATATTTTTACGCATCTTGATATCGATTGCATAATGTGTATGTATCAAAAAATCAATTCTACACCTTAATTAAGATTGTAAAATTGTTCCAAATACACTGTCGCTATTGCTATAGGACAACTCTATGACAACTCCAATAACATCAAAACGGCTAATTAGCATAAATATGTAAAGTTCATATTTTTACGCATCTTGATATCGATTGCATAATGTGTATGTATGTACCAAAAATCAATTTACACCTTAATTTAAGATTGTTAAATTGTTCCAAATACACTGTCGCTATTGCTATAGGACAACTCTATGACAACTCCAATAACATCAAAACGGCTAATTAAAAGAAATATGTAAAGTTCATATTTTTACGCATCTTGATATCGATTGCTTAATGTGTTTGTATCGAAAAATCGGTCCTACACCTTAATTTAAGATTGTGAAATTGTTCCAAATACACTGTCGCTATTGCTATAGACAACTCTATGACAACTCCAATAACATCAAAACGGCTAATTAGCATAAATATGTAAAGTTCATATTTTTACGCATCTTGATATCGATTGCATAATGTGTATGCATCAAACAAAATCAATTCTACACCTTAATTGAGGATTGTTAAAATGTTCTAAATACATTGTCGCTATTGCTATAGGACAACTCTATGACAACTCCAATAACATCAAAACGGCTAATTAGCATAAATATGTAAAGTTCATATTTTTACGCATCTTGATATCGATTGCATAATATGTATGTACCAAAAAATCAATTTTACATCTTAATTTAAGATTGTAAAATTGTTCCAAATACACTGTCGCTATTGCTATAGGACAACTCTATGACAACTCCAATAACATCAAAAAGGGCTAATTAGCATAAATATGTAAAGTTCATATTTTACGCAGCTTGATATCGATTGCTTAATGTGTATGTGCAAAAAAATCGATTCTACACCTTTATTTAAGATTGTGAAATTGCTTCAAAGACACTGTCGTTATGGCTATACGACAACTCTATGAAAGCACCAATAACATCAAAACGGCTAAATTAGCATAAATATGTAAAGTTCATATTTTTACGCATCTTGATATCGATTGCATAATATGTATGTACCAAAAAATCAATTTTACATCTTAATTTAAGATTGTAAAATTGTTCCAAATACACTGTCGCTATTGCTATAGAACAACTCTATGACAACTCCAACATCAAAACGGCTAATTAGCAAAAATGTGTAAAGTTCATATTTTTGCGCATCTTGATATCGATTGCTTAATATGTATGTATGTAAAAAATCAATTCTACACCTTAATTTAAGATTGTTAAAATTGTTCCAAATACACTGTCGCTATTGCTATAGAACAACTCTATGACAACTCCAATAACATCAAAACGGCTAATTTGCATAAATATGTAAAGTTCATATTTTTACGCATCTTGATATCGATTGCATAATATGTATGTATGTACGTAAAATCAATTTTACATCTTAATTTAAGATTGTAAAATTGTTCCAAATACACTGTCGCTATTGCTATAGGGCAACTCTATGACAACTCCAATAACTTCAAAAAGGGTAATTAGCATAAATATATAAAGTTCATATTTTTACGTTTCTTGATGTCGATTGCATAATATGTATGGACCAAAAAATCAATTTTACATCTTAATTTAAGATTGTAAAATTGTTCCAAATACACTGTCGCTATTGCTATAGGACAACTCTATGACAACTCCAATAACATCAAAACGGCTAATTAGCATAAATATGTAAAGTTCATATTTTTACGCATCTTGATATCGATTGCATAATATGTATGTATCAAAAAATCAATTTTACACCTTAATTTAAGATTGCAAAGTTGTTCCAAATACACTGTCGCTATTGCTATAGAACAACTCTATGACAACGCCAATAACATCAAAACGGCTAATTTGCATAAATATGTAAAGTTCATATTTTTACGCATCTTGATATCGATTGCATAATGTGTATGTACCAAAAAATCAATTTTACACCTTAATTTAAGATTGTAAAATTGTTCCAAATACACTGTCGCTATTGCTATAGACAACTCTATGACAACTCCAATAACATCAAAACGGCGGCGAGTTAGCATAAATATGTAAAGTTCATATTTTTACGCATCTTGGTATCGATTGCATAATGTATGTACTTAAAAATCGATTCTACACCTTAGTATAAGATTGTAAAATTGTTCCAAATACACTGTCGCTATTGCTATAGACAACTCTATGACAACTCCAATAACATCAAAACGGCTAATTAGCATAAATATGTAAAGTTCATATTTTTACGCATCTTGATATCGATTGCATAATATGTATGTATCAAAAAATCAATTTTAGATCTTAATTTAAGATTGTAAAATTGTTCCAAATACACTGTCGCTATTGCTATAGACAACTCTATGACAACTCCAATAACATCAAAACGGCTAATTTGCATAAATATGTAAAGTTCATATTTTTACGCATCTTGATATCGATTGCATAATATGTATGTACCAAAAATCAATTTTACATCTTAATTTAAGATTGTAAATTGTTCCAAATACACTGTCGCTATTGCTATAGACCAACTCTATGACAACTCCAATAAATTCAAAAAGGCAATTAGCATAAATATGTAAAGTTCATATTTTTACGCATCTTGATATCGATTGCTAATATGTATGTATCAAAAAAAATCAATTTACACCTTAATTTAAGATTGTAAAATTGTTCCAAATACACTGTCGCTATTGCTATAGGGACAACTCTATGACAACTCCAATAACATCAAAACGGCTAATTAGCATAAATATGTAAAGTTCATATTTTTACGCATCTTGATATCGATTGCATAATATGTATGTATCAAAAAATCAATTCTACACCGTAACTTAAGATTGTGAAATTGTTCCAAATACACTGTCGCTATTGCTATAGACAACTCTATGACAACTCCAATAACATCAAAACGGCTAATTAGCATAAATATGTAAAGTTCATATTTTTACGCATCTTGATATCGATTGCATAATGTGTATGTATCAAAAAATCAATTTACACCTTAATTTAAGATTGTAAATTGTTCCAAATACACTGTCGCTATTGCTATAGAACAACTCTATGACAACTCCAATAACATCAAAACGGCTAATTAGCATAAATATGTAAAGTTCATATTTTTACGCATCTTGATATCGATTGCATAATGTGTATGTATCAAAAAAAATCAATTCTACAAAAAATTGTAAAATTGTTCCAAATACACTTCGCTCTTGCTATAGAACAACTCTATGACAACTCTTAATTAGCATAAATATGTAAAGTTCATATTTTTACGCAATATCGATTGCTTCCAAAAAAAATCACATGTTGCTTGTTCCAAATACACTGTCGCTATTGCTATAGACAACTCTATGACAACTCCAATAACATCAAAACGGCTAATTAGCATAAATATGTAAAGTTCATATTTTTACGCATCTTGATATCGATTGCTTAATGTGTATGTATCAAAAAATCAATTCTACACCTTAATTAAGGATTGTGAAATTGTTCCAAATACACTGTCGCTATTGCTATAGACAACTCTATGACAACTCCAATAACATCAAAACGGCTAATTAGCATAAATATGTAAAGTTCATATTTTTACGCATCTTGATATCGATTGCTTAATGTGTATGTATCGAAAAAACGATTTTACACCTTAAAATAAGATTGTAAAATTGTTCCAAATACACTGTCGCTATTGCTATAGGACAACTCTATGACAACTCCAATAACATCAAAACGGCTAATTTGCATAAATATGTAAAGTTCATATTTTTACGCATCTTGATATCGATTGCATTATATGTATGTACCAAAAAATCAATTTTACACCTTAATTTAAGATTGTTAAATTGTTCCAAATACACTGTCGCTATTGCTATAGAACAACTCTATGACAACTCCAATAACATCAAAACGGCTAATTTGCATAAATATGTAAAGTTCATATTTTTACGCATCTTGATATCGATTGCATAATATGTATGTATCAAAAAATCAATTTTACATCTTAATTTAAGATTGTAAAATTGTTCCAAATACACTGTCGCTATTGCTATAGAACAACTCTATGACAACTCCAATAACATCAAAACGGCTAATTTGCATAAATATGTAAAGTTCATATTTTTACGCATCTTGATATCGATTGCATAATATGTATGTATCAAAAAATCAATTTTACATCTTAATTTAAGATTGTAAAATTGTTCCAAATACACTGTCGCTATTGCTATAGGACAACTCTATGACAACTTCTATAGCATCAAAACGGCTAATTTGCATAAATATGTAAAGTTCATATTTTTACGCATCTTGATATCGATTGCATAATATGTATGTATCAAAAAATCAATTCTACACCTTAATTTAAGATTGTAAAATTGTTCCAAATACACTGTCGCTATTGCTATAGAACAACTCTATGACAACTCCAATAACATCAAAACGGCTAATTTGCATAAATATGTAAAGTTCATATTTTTACGCATCTTGATATCGATTGCATAATATGTATGTATCAAAAAATCAATTTTACATCTTAATTTAAGATTGTAAAATTGTTCCAAATACACTGTCGCTATTGCTATAGAACAACTCTATGACAACTCCAATAACATCAAAACGGCTAATTTGCATAAATATGTAAAGTTCATATTTTTACGCATCTTGATATCGATTGCATAATGTGTATGTATCAAAAAATCAATTTTACATCTTAATTTAAGATTGTAAATTGTTCCAAATACACTGTCGCTATTGCTATAGAACAACTCTATGACAACTCCAATAACATCAAAACGGCTAATTTGCATAAATATGTAAAGTTCATATTTTTACGCATCTTGATATCGATTGCATAATATGTATGTATGTACCAAAAAAATCAATTTTACATCTTAATTTAAGATTGTAAAATTGTTCCAAATACACTGTCGCTATTGCTATAGGACAACTCTATGACAACTCCAATAACATCAAAACGGCTAATTTGCATAAATATGTAAAGTTCATATTTTTACGCATCTTGATATCGATTGCATAATATGTATGTACCAAAAAATCAATTTTACACCTTAATTTAAGATTGTAAAATTGTTCCAAATACACTGTCGCTATTGCTATAGAACAACTCTATGACAACTCCAATAACATCAAAACGGCTAATTTGCATAAATATGTAAAGTTCATATTTTTACGCATCTTGATATCGATTGCATAATATGTATGTATCAAAAAATCAATTTTACATCTTAATTTAAGATTGTAAAATTGTTCCAAATACACTGTCGCTATTGCTATAGAACAACTCTATGACAACTCCAATAACATCAAAACGGCTAATTTGCATAAATATGTAAAGTTCATATTTTTACGCATCTTGATATCGATTGCATAATATGTATGTATCAAAAAATCAATTTTACACCTTAATTTAAGATTGTAAAATTGTTCCAAATACACTGTCGCTATTGCTATAGAACAACTCTATGACAACTCCAATAACATCAAAACGGCTAATTTGCATAAATATGTAAAGTTCATATTTTTACGCATCTTGATATCGATTGCATAATATGTATGTACCAAAAAATCAATTTTACATCTTAATTTAAGATTGTAAATTGTTCCAAATACACTGTCGCTATTGCTATAGAACAACTCTATGACAACTCCAATAACATCAAAACGGCTAATTTGCATAAATATGTAAATTTATTTTTTTACGCATCTTGATATCGATTGCATAATGTGTATGTACCAAAAAATCAATTCTACACCTTAATTTAAATTTGTAAAATTGTTCCAAATACACTGTCGCTATTGCTATAGACAACTCTATGACAACTCCAATAACATCAAAACGGCTAATTTGCATAAATATGTAAAGTTCATATTTTTACGCATCTTGATATCGATTGCATAATATGTATGTACCAAAAAATCAATTTTACACCTTAATTTAAGATTGTAAAATTGTTCCAAATACATCGTCGCTATTGCTATAGACCAACTCTATGAAAACTCCAATAAATTCAAAAAGGGCAATTTGCATAAATATGTAAAGTTCATATTTTTACGCATCTTGATATCGATTGCATAATATGTATGTACCAAAAAATCAATTTTACATCTTAATTTAAGATTGTAAAATTGTTCCAAATACACTGTCGCTATTGCTATAGGACAACTCTATGACAACTCCAATAACATCAAAACGGCTAATTAGCAAAAATATGTAAAGTTCATATTTTTACGCATCTTGATATCGATTGCATATTGTGTATGTATCAAAAAATCAATTCTACACCTTAATATAAGATTGTGAAATTGTTCCAAATACACTGTCGCTATTGCTATAGAACAACTCTATGACAACTCCAATAACATCAAAACGGCTAATTAGCATAAATATGTAAAGTTCATATTTTTACGCATCTTGATATCGATTGCTTAATGAGTATGTATCAACAAATCGATTCTACACCTTAATTTAAGATTGTAAAATTGTTCCAAATACACTGTCGCTATTGCTATAGACAACTCTATGACAACTCCAATAACATCAAAACGGCTAATTTGCATAAATATGTAAAGTTCATATTTTTACGCATCTTGATATCGATTGCATAATGTGTATGTACCAAAAAATCAATTTTACACCTTAATTTAAGATTGTTAAATTGTTCCAAATACACTGTCGCTATTGCTATAGAACAACTCTATGACAACTCCAATAACATCAAAACGGCTAATTTGCATAAATATGTAAAGTTCATATTTTTACGCATCTTGATATCGATTGCATAATATGTACATATGTACCCAAAAATCAATTTTACATCTTAATTTAAGATTGTAAAATTGTTCCAAATACACTGTAGCTATGGCTATAGAACAACTCTATGACAACTCCTATAACATCAAAACGGCTAATTTGCATAAATATGTAAAGTTCATATTTTTACGCATCTTGATATCGATTGCATAATATGTATGTACCAAAAAATCAATTTTACATCTTAATTTAAGATTGTAAAATTGTTCCAAATACACTGTCGCTATTGCTATAGAACAACTCTATGACAACTCCAATAACATCAAAACGGCTAATTAGCATAAATATGTAAAGTTCATATTTTTACGCATCTTGATATCGATTGCATAACATGTATGTACCAAAAAATCAATCTTACATCTTAATTTAAGATTGTAAAATTGTTCCAAATACACTGTCGCTATTGCTATAGAACAACTCTATGACAACTCCAATAACATCAAAACGGCTAATTTGCATAAATATGTAAAGTTCATATTTTTACGCATCTTGATATCGATTGCATAATATGTATGTATCAAAAAATCAATTTTACATCTTAATTTAAGATTGTAAAATTGTTCCAAATACACTGTCGCTATTGCTATAGAACAACTCTATGACAACTCCAATAACATCAAAACGGCTAATTTGCATAAATATGTAAAGTTCATATTTTTACGCATCTTGATATCGATTGCATAATATGTATGTACCAAAAAATCAATTTTACATCTTAATTTAAGATTGTAAAATTGTTCCAAATACACTGTCGCTATTGCTATAGAACAACTCTATGACAACTCCAATAACATCAAAACGGCTAATTAGCATAAATATGTAAAGTTCATATTTTTACGCATCTTGATATCGATTGCATAATATGTATGTACCAAAAAATCAATTTTACATCTTAATTTAAGATTGTAAAATTGTTCCAAATACACTGTCGCTATTGCTATAGAACAACTCTATGACAACTCCAATAACATCAAAACGGCTAATTAGCATAAATATGTAAAGTTCATATTTTTACGCATCTTGATATCGATTGCATAATATGTATGTACCAAAAAATCAATTTTACACTTAATTTAAGATTGTAAATTGTTCCAAATACACTGTCGCTATTGCTATAGGAACAACTCTATGACAACTCCAATAACATCAAAACGGCTAATTTGCATAAATATGTAAAGTTCATATTTTTACGCATCTTGATATCGATTGCATAATATGTGTATGTATCAAAAAATCAATTTTACATGTTAATTTAAGATTGCAAAATTGTTCCAAATACATTGTCGCTATGGCTATAGGACAACTCTATGACAACTCCAATAACATCAAAGCAGCTAATTTGCATAAATATGTAAAGTTCATATTTTTACGCATCTTGATATCGATTGCATAATATGTATGTACCAAAAAATCAATTTTACACCTTAATTTAAGATTGTAAAATTGTTCCAAATACACTGTCGCTATTACTACACAACAACTCTATGACAACTCCAATAACATCAAAACGGCTAATTAGCATAAATATGTAAAGTTCATATTTTTACGCATCTTGATATCGATTGCATAATGTGTATGTACCAAAAAATCAATTTTACATCTTAATTTAAGATTGTAAAATTGTTCCAAATACACTGTCGCTATTGCTATAGGACAACTCTATGACAACTCCAATAACATCAAAACGGCTAATTAGCATAAATATGTAAAGTTCATATTTTTACGCATCTTGATATCGATTGCATAATGTGTATGTATCAAAAAATCAATTCTACACCTTAATTAAGGATTGTTAAATTGCTCCAAATACACTGTCGCTATTGCTATACGACAACTCTGACAACTCCAATAACATCAAAACGGCTAATTTGCATAAATATGTAAAGTTCATATTTTTACGCATCTTGATATCGATTGCATAATATGTATGTACCAAAAAATCAATTTTACACCTTAATTTAAGATTGTAAAATTGTTCCAAATACACTGCCGCTATTGCTATAGAACAACTCTATGACAACTCCAATAGCATCAAAACGGCTAATTTGCGTAAATATGTAAAGTTCATATTTTTACGCATCTTGATATCGATTGCATAATATGTCTGTATCAAAAAATCAATTCTACACCTTAATTTAAGATTGTAAAATTGTTCCAAATACTCTGTCGCTTTTGCTATAGAACAACTCTATGACAACTCCAATAACATCAAAACGGCAAATATGCATAAATATGTAAAGTTCATATTTTTACGCATCTTGATATCGATTGCATAATGTGTATGTATCAAAAAATCAATTCTACACCTTAATTTAAGATTGGAAAATTGTTCCAAATACACTGTCGCTATTGCTATAGACAACTCTATGACAACTCCAATAACATCAAAACGGCTAATTAGCATAAATATGTAAAGTTCATATTTTTACGCATCTTGATATCGATTGCATAATATGTATGTATCAAAAAATCAATTCTACACCTTAATTTAAAATTGTAAAATTGTTCCAAATACACTGTAGCTATTGCTATAGGGCAACTCTATGACAACTCCAATAACATCAAAACGGCTAGTTAGCATAAATATGTAAAGTTCATATTTTTACGCAACTTGATATCGATTGCTTAATGTGTATGTATCAAAAAATCAATTCTACACCTTAATTTAAGATTGTAAAATTGTTCCAAATACACTGTCGCTATTGCTATAGAACAACTCTATGACAACTCCAATAACATCAAAACGGCTAATTTGCATAAATATGTAAAGTTCATATTTTTACGCATCTTGATATCGATTGCATAATATGTATGTACCAAAAAATCAATTTTACATCTTAATTTAAGATTGTAAAATTGTTCCAAATACACTGTCGCTATTGCTATAGAACAACTCTATGACAACTCCAATCACATCACAACGGCTAATTAGCATAAATATGTAAAGTTCATATTTTTACGCATCTTGATATCGATTGCATAATGTGTATGTATCAAAAAATCAGTTTTACACCTTAATTTAAGATTGTAAAATTGTTCCAAATACACTGTTGCTATTGCTATAGGGCAACTCTATGAAAACTCCATTAACATCAAAACGGCTAATTTGCATAAATATGTAAAGTTCATATTTTTACGCATCTTGATATCGATTGCATAATGTGTATGTACCAAAAAATCAATTCTACACCTTAATTTAAGATTGCGAATTGTTCCAAATACACTGCCGCTATTGCTATAGAACAACTCTATGACAACTCCAATAGAATCAAAAAGGCTAATTTGCATAAATATGTAAAGTTCATATTTTTACGCATCTTGATATCGATTGCATAATGTGTACCAAAAATCAATTTTACACCTTAATTTAAGATTGTTAAAATTGTTCCAAATACACTGTCGCTATTGCTATAGACCAACTCTGTGACAACTCCAATAACATCAAAACGGCTAATTTGCATAAATATGTAAAGTTCATATTTTTACGCATCTTGATATCGATTGCATAATGTGTATGTACCAAAAAATCAATTCTACACCTTAATTTAAGATTGTGAAGCTGTTCCAAATACACTGTCGCTATGGCTATACGACAACTATATGACAACTCCAATAACATCAAAACGGCTAATTTGCATAAATATGTAAAGTTCATATTTTTACGCATCTTGATATCGATTGCATAATATGTATGTACCAAAATATCAATTTTACATCTTAATTTAAGATTGTAAAATTGTTCCAAATACACTGACGCTATTGCTATAGAACAACTCTATGAATACTCCAATAGCATCAGAACGGCTAATTAGCATAAATATGTAAAGTTCATATTTTTACGCATCTTGATATCGATTGCTTAATGTGTATGTATGTATCAAAAATCAATTCTACACCTTAATTTAAGATTGATAAATTCGTACCAAATACACTGTCGCTATTGCTATAGGACAACTCTATGACAACTCCAATAACATCAAAACGGCTAATTTGCATAAATATGTAAAGTTCATATTTTTACGCATCTTCATATCGATCGTATAATATGTATGTACCAAAAAATCAATTTTACATCTTAATTTAAGATTGTAAAATTGTTCCAAATACATCGTCGCGAATGCTATAGGACAACTCTATGACAACTCCAATAAAAACAAAACGGTTAGTTTGCATAAATATGTAAAGTCCATATTTTTACGCATCTTGATATCGATTGCATAATATGTATGTATCAAAAATCGATTCTACACCTTAATTTAAGTTTGCAAAGTTGTTCCAAATACACTGTCGCTATGGCTATACGACAACTCTATGACAACTCCAATAACATCAAAACGGCTAATTAGCATAAATATGTAAAGTTCATATTTTTACGCATCTTGATATCGATTGCTTAATGTGTATGTATGTACCAAAAAATCAATTTTACACCTTAATTTAAGATTGTTAAATTGTTCCAAATACACTGTCGCTATTGCTATAGGACAACTCTATGACAACTCCAATAACATCAAAACGGCTAATTAGCATAAATATGTAAAGTTCATATTTTTACGCAACTTGATATCGATTGCTTAATGTGTATGTATCAAAAAATCAATTCTACACCTTAATTTAAGATTGTAAAATTGTTCCAAATACACTGTCGCTATTGCTATAGGGCAACTCTATGACAACTCCAATAACATCAAAACGGCTAATTTGCATAAATATGTAAAGTTCATATTTATACGCATCTTGATATCGATTGCATAATATGTATGTACCAGAAAATCAATTTTACATCTTAATTTAAGATTGTAAAATTGTTCCAAATACACTGTCGCTATTGCTCTAGAACAACTCTATGACAACTCCAATAACATCAAAACGGCTAATTTGCATAAATATGTAAAGTTCATATTTTTACGCATCTTGATATCGATTGCATAATATGTGTATGTACCAAAAAATCAATTTTACATCTTAATTTAAGATTGTAAAATTGTTCCAAATACACTGTCGCTATTGCTATAGAACAACTCTATGACAACTCCAATAACATCAAAACGGCTAATTAGCAGCAATATGTAAAGTTCATATTTTTACGCATCTTGATATCGATTGCTTAATGTGTATGTATCAAAAAATCGATTTTACAGCTTAATTTAAGATTGTAAAATTGTTCCAAATACACTGTCGCTATTGCTATAGAACAACTCTATGACAACTCCAATAACATCAAAACGGCTAATTTGCATAAATATGTAAAGTTCATATTTTTACGCATCTTGATATCGATTGCATAATATGTATGTACCAAAAAATCAATTTTACATCTTAATTTAAGATTGTAAAATTGTTCCAAATACACTGTCGCTATTGCTATAGAACAACTCTATGACAACTCCAATAAAATCAAATCGGCTTATTTGCATAAATATGTAAAGTTCATATATTTACGCATCTTGATATCGATTGCATAATATGTATGTATCAAAAAATCAATTAATTAATTTAAGATTGTAAAATTGTTCCAAATACACTGTCGCTATTGCTATAGGACAACTCTATGACAACTCCAATAACATCAAAACGGCTAATTTGCATAAATATGTAAAGTTCATATTTTTACGCATCTTGATATCGATTGCATAATTAGTTGTGTATGTATCAAAAAATCAATTGTACACTTTAATTTAAGATTGTAAAATTGTTCCAAATACACTGTCGCTGTTGCTATAGGGCAAATCTATGACAACTCCAATAACATCAAAACGGCTAGTTAGCATAAATATGTAAAGTTCATATTTTTACGCAACTTTATATCGGTTGCTTAATGTGTATGTATCAAAAAATCAATTTTACACCTTAATTTAAGATTGTAAATTGTTCCAAATACACTGTCGCTATTGCTATAGAACAACTCTATGACAACTCCAATAACATCAAAACGGCTAATTAGCATAAATATGTAAAGTTCATATTTTTACGCATCTTGATATCGATTGCATAATATACATGTACCAAAAAATCAATTTTACACCTTAATTTAAGATTGCAAAATTGTTCCAAATACACTGTCGCTATTGCTATAGGACAACTCTATGACAACTCCAATAACATCAAAACGGCTAATTTGCATAAATATGTAAAGTTCATATTTTTACGCATCTTGATATCGATTGCATAATATGTATGTATGTACCAAAAAATCAATTTTACACCTTAATTTAAGATTGTAAAATTGTTCCAAATACACTGTCGCTATTGCTATAGGAACAACTCTATGACAACTCCAATAACATCAAAACGGCTAATTAACAGTAATATGTAAAGTTCATATTTTTACGCAACTTTATAACGTTTTCTTAATGTGTATGTATCAAAAGATCAATTCTACACCTTAATTTATAATTGTAAAATTTCCAAATACACTGTCGCTATTGCTATAGAACAACTCAATGACAACTCCAATAACATCAAAACGGCTAATTAACAGAAATATGTAAAGTTCATATTTTTACGCATCTTGATATCGATTGCTTAATGTGTATGTATGTACTAAAAAATCAATTCTACACCTTAATTTAAGATTGTTAAATTGTTCCAAATACATTGTCGCTATTGCTATAGGACAACTCTATGACAACTCCAATAACATCAAAACGGCTAATTAGCATAAATATGTAAAGTTCATATTTTTACGCATCTTGATATCGATTGCATAATATGTATGTACCAAAAAATCAATTTTACATCTTAATTTAAGATTGTAAAATTGTTCCAAATACACTGTCGCTATTGCTATAGGGCAACTCTATGACAACTCCAATAACATCAAAACGGCTAGTTAGCATAAATATGTAAAGTTCATATTTTTACGCAACTTGATATCGATTGCTTAATGTGTATGTATCAAAATCGATTCTACACCTTAATTTAAGATTGTAAAATTGTTCCAAATACACTGTCGCTATTGCTATAGAACAACTCTATGACAACTCCAATAACATCAAAACGGCTAATTTGCATAAATATGTAAAGTTCATATTTTTACGCATCTTGATATCGATTGCATAATATGTATGTACCAAAAAATCAATTTTACATCTTAATTTAAGATTGTAAAATTGTTCCAAATACACTGTCGCTATTGCTATAGAACAACTCTATGACAACTCCAATAACATCAAAACGGCTAATTTGCATAAATATGTAAAGTTCATATTTTTACGCATCTTGATATCGATTGCATAATATGTATGTACCAAAAAATCAATTTTACATCTTAATTTAAGATTGTAAAATTGTTCCAAATACACTGTCGCTATTGCTATAGGGCAACTCTATGACAACTCCAATACAATCAAAACCGTTAATTTGCATAAATATGTAAAGTTCATATTTTTACGCATCTTGATATCGATTGCATAATATGTGTATGTATCAAAAAATCAATTTTACACCTTAATTTAAGATTGTAAAATTGTTCCAAATACACTGTCGCTATTGCTATAGAACAACTCTATGACAACTCCAATAACATCAAAACGGCTAATTTGCATAAATATGTAAAGTTCATATTTTTACGCATCTTGATATCGATTGCATAATATGTATGTACCAAAAAATCAATTTTACATCTTAATTTAAGATTGTAAAATTGTTCCAAATACACTGTCGCTATTGCTATAGAACAACTCTATGACAACTCCAATAACATCAAAACGGCTATTTGCATAAATATGTAAAGTTCATATTTTTACGCATCTTGATATCGATTGCATAATATGTATGTACCAAAAAATCAATTTTACATCTTAATTTAAGATTGTAAAATTGTTCCAAATACACTGTCGCTATTGCTATAGAACAACTCTATGACAACTCCAATAACATCAAAACGGCTAATTAGCATAAATATGTAAAGTTCATATTTTTACGCATCTTGATATCGATTGCATAATGTGTATGTATCAAAAAATCAATTTTACACCTTAATTTAAGATTGTAAAATTGTTCCAAATACACTGTCGCTATTGCTATAGAACAACTCTATGACAACTCCAATAACATCAAAACGGCTAATTTGCATAAATATGTAAAGTTCATATTTTTACGCATCTTGATATCGATTGCATAATATGTATGTACCAAAAAATCAATTTTACACCTTAATTTAAGATTGTAAAATTGTTCCAAATACACTGTCGCTATTGCTATAGAACAACTCTATGACAACTCCAATAGCATCAAAACGGCTAATTAGCATAAATATGTAAAGTTCATATTTTTACGCATCTTGATATCGATTGCATAATATGTATGTACCAAAAAATCAATTTTACACCTTAATTTAAGATTGTAAAATTGTTCCAAATACACTGTCGCTATTGCTATAGAACAACTCTATGACAACTCCAATAACATCAAAACGGCTAATTAGCATAAATATGTAAAGTTCATATTTTTACGCATCTTGATATCGATTGCATAATGTGTATGTATCAAAAAATCGATTCTACACCTTAATTTAAGATTGTAAAATTGTTCCAAATACACTGTCGCTATTGCTATAGAACAACTCTATGACAACTCCAATAACATCAAAACGGCTAATTAGCATAAATATGTAAAGTTCATATTTTTACGCATCTTGATATCGATTGCATAATATGTATGTACCAAAAAATCAATTTTACATCTTAATTTAAGATTGTAAAATTGTTCCAAATACACTGTCGCTATTGCTATAGAACAACTCTATGACAACTCCAACATCAAAACGGCTAATTAGCATAAATATGTAAAGTTCATATTTTTACGCATCTTGATATCGATTGCATAATATGTAGGTACCAAAAAATCAATTTTACACCTTAATTTAAGATTGTTAAATTGTTCCAAATACACTGTCGCTATTGCTATAGGACAACTCTATGACAACTCCAATAACATCAAAACGGCTAATTTGCATAAATATGTAAAGTTCATATTTTTACGCATCTTGATATCGATTGCATAATATGTATGTACCAAAAAATCAATTTTACATCTTAATTTAAGATTGTAAAATTGTTCCAAATACACTGTCGCTATTGCTATAGAACAACTCTATGACAACTCCAATAACATCAAAACGGCTAATTTGCATAAATATGTAAAGTTCATATTTTTACGCATCTTGATATCGATTGCATAATATGTATGTACCAAAAAATCAATTTTACATCTTAATTTAAGATTGTAAAATTGTTCCAAATACACTGTCGCTATTGCTATAGAACAACTCTATGACAACTCCAATAACATCAAAAAACGGTAATTAGCATAAATATGTAAAGTTCATATTTTTACGCATCTTGATATCGATTGCTTAATGTGTATGTATCCAAAAATCAATTCTACACCTAAATTTAAGATTGCAATACACTGTCGCTATTGCTATAGGGCAACTCTATGACAACTCCAATAACATCAAAACGGCTAATTTGCATAAATATGTAAAGTTCATATTTTTACGCACCTTGATATCGATTGCATAATATGTATGTACCAAAAAATCAATTTTACACCTTAATTTAAGATTGCAAAGTTATTCCAAATACACTGTAGCTATTGCTATAGAACAACTCTATGACAACTCCAATAACATCAAAACGGCTAATTAGCATAAATATGTAAAGTTCATATTTTTACGCATCTTGATATCGATTGCATAATGTGTATGTATGTACAAAAAATCAATTTTACACCTTAATTTAAGATTGTAAAATTGTTCCAAATACACTGTCGCTATTGCTATAGAACAACTCTATGACAACTCCAATAACATCAAAACGGCTAATTTGCATAAATATGTAAAGTTCATATTTTTACGCATCTTGATATCGATTGCATAATATGTATGCACCAAAAAATCAATTTTACACCTTAATTTAAGATTGTAAAATTGTTCCAAATACACTGTCGCTATTGCTATAGAACAACTCTATGACAACTCCAATAACATCAAAACGGCTAATTTGCATAAATATGTAAAGTTCATATTTTTACGCATCTTGATATCGATTGCATAATATGTATGTATCAAAAAATCAATTTTACACCTTAATTTAAGATTGTAAAATTGTTCCAAATACACTGTCGCTATTGCTATAGAACAACTCTATGACAACTCCAATAACATCAAAACGGCTAATTTGCATAAATATGTAAAGTTCATATTTTTACGCATCTTGATATCGATTGCATAATATGTATGTACCAAAAAATCAATTTTACATCTTAATTTAAGATTGTAAAATTGTTCCAAATACACTGTCGCTATTGCTATAGAACAACTCTATGACAACTCCAATAACATCAAAACGGCTAATTTGCATAAATATGTAAAGTTCATATTTTTACGCATCTTGATATCGATTGCATAATGTGTATGTATCAAAAAATCAATTTTACACCTTAATTTAAGATTGCAAAGTTGTTCCAAATACACTGTCGCTATTGCTATAGAACAACTCTATGACAACTCCAATAGCATCAAAACGGCTCAATTTGCATAAATATGTAAAGTTCATATTTTTACGCATCTTGATATCGATTGCATAATATGTATGTACTCGAAAATCAATTTTACATATTGATTTAAGATTGTAAAATTGTTCCAAATACACTGTCGCTTTTGCTGTAGAACAACTCTATGACAACTCCAATAACATCAAAACGGCTAATTTGCATAAATATGTAAAGTTCATATTTTTACGCATCTTGATATCGATTGCATAATGTGTATGTATCAAAAAATCGATTCTACACCTTAATTTAAGATTGTAAAGTTGTTCCAAATACACTGTCGCTATTGCTATAGAACAACTCTATGACAACTCCAATAACATCAAAACGGCTAATTAGCATAAATATGTAAAGTTCATATTTTTACGCATCTTGATATCGATTGCATAATATGTATGTACCAAAAAAAATCAATTTTACATCTTAATTTAAGATTGTAAAATTGTTCCAAATACACTGTCGCTATTGCTATAGAACAACTCTATGACAACTCCAATAACATCAAAACGGCTAATTAGCATAAATATGTAAAGTTCATATTTTTACGCATCTTGATATCGATTGCATAATATGTATGTACCAAAAAATCAATTTTACATCTTAATTTAAGATTGTAAAATTGTTCCAAAGACACTGTCGCTATTGCTATACGACAACTCTATAAAAGCTCCAATAACATCAAAACGGCTAAATTGCATAAATATGTAAAGTTCATATTTTTACGCATCTTGATATCGATTGCTTAATGTGTATGTATGTACTAAAAAATCAATTTTACACCTTAATTTAAGATTGTTAAATTGTTCCAAATACACTGTCGCTATTGCTATAGGACAACTCTATGACAGCTTCAATAACATCAAAACGGCTAATTAGCATAAATATGTAAAGTTCATATTTTTACGCATCTTGATATCGATTGCATAATATGTATGTACCAAAAAATCAATTTTACATCTTAATTTAAGATTGTAAAATTGTTCCAAATACACTGTCGCTATTGCTATAGAACAACTCTATGACAACTCCAATAACATCAAAACGGCTAATTAGCATAAATATGTAAAGTTCATATTTTTACGCATCTTGATATCGATTGCATAATATGTATGTATCAAAAAATCAATTTTACACCTTAATTTAAGATTGTAAAATTGTTCCAAATACACTGTCGCTATTGCTATAGAACAACTCTATGACAACTCCAATAACATCAAAACGGCTAATTTGCATAAATATGTAAAGTTCATATTTTTACGCATCTTGATATCGATTGCATAATATGTATGTACCAAAAAAACAATTTTACATCTTAATTTAAGATTGTAAAATTGTTCCAAATACACTGTCGCTATTGCTATAGAACAACTCTATGACAACTCCAATAACATCAAAACGGCTAATTTGCATAAATATGTAAAGTTCATATTTTTACGCATCTTGATATCGATTGCATAATATGTATGTACCAAAAAATCAATTTTACATCTTAATTTAAGATTGTAAAATTGTTCCAAATACACTGTCGCTATTGCTATAGAACAACTCTATGACAACTCCAATAACATCAAAACGGCTAATTTGCATAAATATGTAAAGTTCATATTTTTACGCATCTTGATATCGATTGCATAATATGTATGTACCAAAAAATCAATTTTACACCTTAATTTAAGATTGTAAAATTGTTCCAAATACACTGTCGCTATTGCTATAGAACAACTCTATGACAACTCCAATAACATCAAAACGGCTAATTTGCATAAATATGTAAAGTTCATATTTTTACGCATCTTGATATCGATTGCATAATATGTATGTACCAAAAAATCAATTTTACATCTTAATTTAAGATTGTAAAATTGTTCCAAATACACTGTCGCTATTGCTATAGAACAACTCTATGACAACTCTATGACAACTCCAATAACATCAAAACGGCTAATTTGCATAAATATGTAAAGTTCATATTTTTACGCATCTTGATATCGATTGCATAATATGTATGTATCAAAAAATCAATTTTACACCTTAATTTAAGATTGTAAAATTGTTCCAAATACACTGTCGCTATTGCTATAGAACAACTCTATGACAACTCCAATAACATCAAAACGGCTAATTTGCATAAATATGTAAAGTTCATATTTTTACGCATCTTGATATCGATTGCATAATATGTATGTATGTACAAAAAATCAATTTTACACCTTAATTTAAGATTGTAAAGTTGTTCCAAATACACTGTCGCTATTGCTATAGAACAACTCTATGACAACTCCAATAACATCAAAACGGCTAATTTGCATAAATATGTAAAGTTCATATTTTTACGCATCTTGATATCGATTGCATAATATGTATGTACCAAAAAATCAATTTTACATCTTAATTTAAGATTGTAAAATTGTTCCAAATACACTGTCGCTATTGCTATAGAACAACTCTATGCCAACTCCAATAACTTCAAAAAGGGTAATTAGCATAAATATGTAAAGTTCATTTTTTACGCATCTTGATATCGATTGCATAATGTGTATGTACCAAAAAAATCAATTTTACACCTTAATTTAAGATTGTAAAATTGTTCCAAATACACTGTCGCTATTGCTATAGAACAACTCTATGACAACTCCAATTAACATCAAAACGGCTAATTAGCATAAATATGTAAAGTTCATATTTTTACGCATCTTGATATCGATTGCATAATATGTATGTACCAAAAAATCAATTTTACACCTTAATTTAAGATTGTAAAATTGTTCCAAATACACTGTCGCTATTGCTATAGAACAACTCTATGACAACTCCAATAACATCAAAACGGCTAATTTGCATAAATATGTAAAGTTCATATTTTTACGCATCTTGATATCGATTGCATAATATGTATGTACCAAAAAATCAATTTTACATCTTAATTTAAGATTGTAAAATTGTTCCAAATACACTGTCGCTATTTCTACAGGGCAACTCTATGACAACTTCCATAACTTCAAAAACGGCTAATTTGCATAAATATGTAAAGTTCATATTTTTACGCATCTTGATATCGATTGCATAATATGTATGTATCAAAAAATCAATTTTACATCTTAATTTAAGATTGTAAAATTGTTCCAAATACACTGTCGCTATTGCTATAGGACAACTCTATGACAACTCCAATAACATCAAAACGGCTAATTTGCATAAATATGTAAAGTTCATATTTTTACGCATCTTGATATCGATTGCATAATATGCAGGTATGTACCAAAAAATCAATTTTACATCTTAATTTAAGATTGTAAAATTGTTCCAAATACACTGTCGCTATTGCTATAGAACAACTCTATGACAACTCCAATAACATCAAAACGGCTAATTTGCATAAATATGTAAAGTTCATATTTTTACGCATCTTGATATCGATTGCATAATATGTATGTACCAAAAAATCAATTTTACATCTTAATTTAAGATTGTAAAATTGTTCCAAATACACTGTCGCTATTGCTATAGAACAACTCTATGACAACTCCAATAACATCAAAAAGGGTAATTAGCATAAATATGTAAAGTTCATATTTTTACGCATCTTGATATCGATTGCATAATATGTATGTACCAAAAAATCAATTTTACACCTTAATTTAAGATTGTAAAATTGTTCCAAATACACTGTCGCTATTGCTATAGGGCAACTCTATGACAACTCCAATAACATCAAAACGGCTAATTAGCATAAATATGTAAAGTTCATATTTTTACGCAACTTGATATCGATTGCTTATTGTGTATGTATCAAAAAATCGATTCTACACCTTAACATAAGATTGTGAAATTGCTCCAAATATACTGTCGTTATGGCTATACGACAACTCTATGGAAACTCCAATAACATCAAAACGGCTAATTAGCATAAATATGTAAATTTCATATTTTTACGCATCTTGATATCGATTGCTTAATGTGTATGTATGTACTAAAAAACCAATTTTACACCTTAATTTAGGATTGATAAATTGTTCCAAATACATTTTCGCTATTGCTATAGGACAACTCTATGACAACTCCAATAACATCAAAACGGCTAATTTGCATAAATATGTAAAGTTCATATTTTTACGCATCTTGATATCGATTGCATAATATGTATGTATCAAAAAATCAATTTTACACCTTAATTTAAGATTGTAAAATTGTTCCAAATACACTGTCGCTATTGCTATAGAACAACTCTATGACAACTCCAATAACATCAAAACGGCTAATTTGCATAAATATGTAAAGTTCATATTTTTACGCATCTTGATATCGATTGCATAATATGTATGTACAAAAACATCAATTTTACACCTTAATTTAAGATTGTAAAATTGTTCCAAATACACTGTCGCTATTGCTATAGAACAACTCTATGACAACTCCAATAACATCAAAACGGCTAATTTGCATAAATATGTAAAGTTCATATTTTTACGCATCTTGATATCGATTGCATAATATGTATGTACCAAAAAATCAATTTTACATCTTAATTTAAGATTGTAAAATTGTTCCAAATACACTGTCGCTATTGCTATAGAACAACTCTATGACAACTCCAATAACATCAAAACGGCTAATTAGCATAAATATGTAAAGTTCATATTTTTACGCATCTTGATATCGATTGCATAATATGTATGTATCAAAAAATCAATTTTACACCTTAATTTAAGATTGCAAAGTTGTTCCAAATACACTGTCGCTATTGCTATAGAACAACTCTATGACAACTCCAATAACATCAAAACGGCTAATTTGCATAAATATGTAAAGTTCATATTTTTACGCATCTTGATATCGATTGCATAATATGTATGTATGTACTAAAAATCAATTTTACATCTTAATTTAAGATTGTAAAATTGTTCCAAATACACTGTCGCTATTGCTATAGAACAACTCTATGACAACTCCAATAACATCAAAACGGCTAATTTGCATAAATATGTAAAGTTCATATTTTTACGCATCTTGATATCGATTGCATAATATGTATCTACCAAAAAATCAATTTTACACCTTAATTTAAGATTGTAAAATTGTTCCAAATACACTGTCGCTATTGCTATAGAACAACTCTATGACAACTCCAATAACATCAAAACGGCTAATTTGCATAAATATGTAAAGTTCATATTTTTACGCATCTTGATATCGATTGCATAATATGTATGTACCAAAAAATCAATTTTACATCTTAATTTAAGATTGTAAATTGTTCCAAATACACTGTCGCTATTGCTATAGAACAACTCTATGACAACTCCAATAACATCAAAACGGCTAATTTGCATAAATATGTAAAGTTCATATTTTTACGCATCTTGATATCGATTGCATAATATGTATGTAACAAAAAATCAATTTTGCATCTTAATTTAAGATTGTAAAATTGTTCCAAATACACTGTCGCTATTGCTATAGAACAACTCTATGAACACTCCAATAGCATCAAAACGGCTAATTTGCATAAATATGTAAAGTTCATATTTTTACGCATCTTGATATCGATTGCATAATATGTATGTACTAAAACATCAATTTTACACCTTAATTTAAGATTGTTAAATTGTTCCAAATACACTGTCGCTATTGCTATAGAACAACTCTATGACAACTCCAATAACATCAAAACGGCTAATTTGCATAAATATGTAAAGTTCATATTTTTACGCATCTTGATATCGATTGCATAATATGTATGTACCAAAAAAATCAATTTTACATCTTAATTTAAGATTGTAAAATTGTTCCAAATACACTGTCGCTATTGCTATAGGGCAACTCTATGACAACTCCCATAACTTCAAAACGGCTAATTTGCATAAATATGTAAAGTTCATATTTTTACGCATCTTGATATCGATTGCTTAATGTGTATGTACCAAAAAATCAATTTTACACCTTAATTTAAGATTGCAAAGTGTTTCCAAATACACTGTCGCTATTGCTATAGAACAACTCTATGACAACTCCAATAACATCAAAACGGCTAATTTGCATAAATATGTAAAGTTCATATTTTTACGCATCTTGATATCGATTGCATAATATGTATGTACCAAAAAATCAATTTTACATCTTAATTTAAGATTGTAAAATTGTTCCAAATACACTGTCGCTATTGCTATAGAACAACTCTATGACAACTCCAATAACATCAAAACGGCTAATTTGCATAAATATGTAAAGTTCATATTTTTACGCATCTTGATATCGATTGCATAATATGTATGTACCAAAAAATCAATTTTACATCTTAATTTAAGATTGTAAAATTGTTCCAAATACACTGTCGCTATTGCTATAGAACAACTCTATGACAACTCCAACATCAAAACGGCTAATTAGCATAAATATGTAAAGTTCATATTTTTACGCATCTTGATATCGATTGCTTAATATGTATGTACCAAAAAATCAATTTTACATCTTAATTTAAGATTGTAAAATTGTTCCAAATACACTGTCGCTATTGCTATAGGGCAACTCTATGACAACTCCAATAACATCAAAACGATTAATTAGCAAAAATATGTGAAGTTCATATTTTTACGCATACTTGATATCGATTGCATATTGTGTATGTATCAAAAAATCGATTCTACACCTTAATATAAGATTGTGAAATTGTTCCAAATACACTGTCGCTATTGCTATAGAACAACTCTATGACAACTCCAATAACATCAAAACGGCTAATTAGCATAAATATGTAAAGTTCATAATTTTACGCATCTTGATATCGATTGCTTAATGTGTATGTATCAAAAAATCAATTCTACACCTTAATTTAAGATTGTAAAATTGTTCCAAATACACTGTCGCTATTGCTATAGAACAACTCTATGACAACTCCAATAACATCAAAACGGCTAATTTGCATAAATATGTAAAGTTCATATTTTTACGCATCTTGATATCGATTGCATAATATGTATGTACCAAAAAATCAATTTTACATCTTAATTTAAGATTGTAAAATTGTTCCAAATACACTGTCGCTATTGCTATAGAACAACTCTATGACAACTCCAATAACATCAAAACGGCTAATTTGCATAAATATGTAAAGTTCATATTTTTACGCATCTTGATATCGATTGCATAATATGTATGTATCAAAAAATCAATTTTACATCTTAATTTAAGATTGTAAAATTGTTCCAAATACACTGTCGCTATTGCTATAGAACAACTCTATGACAACTCCAATAGCATCAAAAAGGGTAATTAGCATAAATATGTAAAGTTCATATTTTTACGCATCTTGATATCGATTGCATAATATGTATGTACCAAAAAATCAATTTTACACCTTAATTTAAGATTGCAAAGTTGTTCCAAATACACTGTCGCTATTGCTATAGAACAACTCTATGACAACTCCAATAACATCAAAACGGCTAATTTGCATAAATATGTAAAGTTCATATTTTTACGCATCTTGATATCGATTGCATAATGTGTATGTATCAAAAAATCAATTTTACACCTTAATTTAAGATTGTAAAATTGTTCCAAATACACTGTCGCTATTGCTATAGAACAACTCTATGACAACTCCAATAACATCAAAACGGCTAATTTGCATAAATATGTAAAGTTCATATTTTTACGCATCTTGATATCGATTGCATAATATGTATGTATCAAAAAATCAATTTTACATCTTAATTTAAGATTGTAAAATTGTTCCAAATACACTGTCGCTATTGCTATAGAACAACTCTATGACAACTCCAATAACATCAAAACGGCTAATTAGCATAAATATGTAAAGTTCATATTTTTACGCAACTTGATATCGATTGCTTAATGTGTATGTATCAAAAAATCAATTCTACACCTTAATTTAAGATTGTAAAGTTGTTCCAAATACACTGTCGCTATTGCTATAGAACAACTCTATGACAACTCCAATAACATCAAAACGGCTAATTTGCATAAATATGTAAAGTTCATATTTTTACGCATCTTGATATCGATTGTATAATATGTATGTACCAAAAAATCAATTTTACATCTTAATTTAAGATTGTAAAATTGTTCCGAATACACTGTCGCTATTGCTATAGTACAACTCTGTGACAACTCCAATAACATCAAAACGGCTAATTTGCATAAATATGTAAAGTTCATATTTTTACGCATCTTGATATCGATTGCATAATGTGTATGTACCAAAAAATCAATTTTACACCTTAATTTAAGATTGTAAAATTGTTCCAAATACACTGTCGCTATTGCTATAGAACAACTCTATGACAACTCCAATAACATCAAAACGGCTAATTTGCATAAATATGTAAAGTTCATATTTTTACGCATCTTGATATCGATTGCATAATATGTATGTACCAAAAAATCAATTTTACACCTTAATTTAAGATTGTAAAATTGTTCCAAATACACTGTCGCTATTGCTATAGGACAACTCTATGACAACTCCACTAACATCAAAACGGCTAATTAGCATAAATATGTTAAGTTCATATTTTAACGCATCTTGATATCGATTGCATAATATGTATGTACCAAAAAATCAATTTTACATCTTAATTTAAGATTGTAAAATTGTTCCAAATACACTGTCGCTATTGCTATAGAACAACTCTATGACAACTCCAATAACATCAAAACGGCTAATTTGCATAAATATGTAAAGTTCATATTTTTACGCATCTTGATATCGATTGCATAATATGTATAATATACCAAAAAATCAATTTTACATCTTAATTTAAGATTGTAAAATTGTTCCAAATACACTGTCGCTATTGCTATAGACAACTCTATGACAACTCCAATAACATCAAAACGGCTAATTGCATAAATATGTAAAGTTCATATTTTTACGCAACTTGATATCGATTGCTTAATGTGTATGTACTAAAAAATCGATTCTACACCTTAATATAAGATTGTAAAATTGTTCGAAATACACTGTCGCTATTGCTATAGGACAACTCTATGACAACTCCAATAACATCAAAACGGCTAGTTAGCATAAATATGTGAAGTTCATATTTTTACGCTGCCTGATATCGATTGAATATTGTGTATGTATCAAAAAATCGATTCTACACCTTAATTTAAGATTGTGAAATTGTTCCAAATACACTATCGCTATTGCTATAGGACAACTCTATGACAACTCCAATAACATCAAAACGGCTAATTTGCATAAATATGTAAAGTTCATATTTTTACGCAACTTTATATCTATTGCTTAATGTGTCTGTATAAAAAAATCGATTCTAGACCGTAATTTAAGATTGTGAAATTGTTCCAAATACACTGTCGCTATTGCTATAGAACAACTCTATGACAACTCCAATAACATCAAAACGGCTAATTTGCATAAATATGTAAAGTTCATATTTTTACGCATCTTGATATCGATTGCATAATATGTATGTACCAAAAAATCAATTTTACATCTTAATTTAAGATTGTAAAATTGTTCCAAATACACTGTCGCTATTGCTATAGAACAACTCTATGACAACTCCAATAACATCAAAACGGCAAATTTGCATAAATATGTAAAGTTCATATTTTTACGCATCTTGATATCGACTGCATAATATGTATGTACCAAAAAATCGATTTTACATCTTAATTTAAGATTGTAAAATTGTTCCAAATACACTGTCGCTATTGCTATAGAACAACTCTATGACAACTCCAATAACATCAAAACGGCTAATTTGCATAAATATGTAAAGTTCATATTTTTACGCATCTTGATATCGATTGCTTAATGTGTATGTATCAAAAAATCGATTCTACACCTTAATTTAAGATTGTAAAATTGTTCCAAATACACTGTCGCTATTGCTATAGGGCAACTCTATGACAACTCCAATAACATCAAAACGATTAATTAGCAAAAATATGTGAAGTTCATATTTTTACGCTACCTGATATCGATTGCATATTGTGTAT